>NW_027325740.1:0-288914 GCF_048418805.1 Vulpes vulpes
TCCCTCCCCCTCTGCTCCTTCCCTCTGCCCCTCCCCTCACTTGCTCATGCATTCTCTCTCTCTCTCTCTCTCTCTCTCTCTCTCTCTCTTTCTCAATCAAATAAGTAAATCTTTAAAAGAGAAGAAGATCAAGCACTGGCTTATATGGTAGCTGTGGTACTTAAACAATATAAAACAATAATTATAAAGATTATGTTGTTGGATGACTTATTTAAAGCATAAAAAAGAAAATGATAAACTCAGGTTAGCTAATAATCAACTCAAGGTGCACTGTGTAGGTCAGAAGACAAAGGATTGTATGTCAATTACCAGTCTTAACCTTGCAATGAGAAAAAGAAATATTCAGAACTTTTGAGGATTGTTGGATATCGCATCCAAATTGATGAAGATTCTAAGGTACCTTAAAATCATCATGCCCCTCATTTAGTGGGAGCCTGTAGACTCCACATAATGAATAAAGTTCTGGTCCAAGTTCTCTTATAGTAGATCTAGTACATCCAAGGATTTAGACAGAAGTTATTCTCTGCTCCCTCGAAGTTTCCCAAACTGCCCTATCTTCTGGCTGAATAGTAAAATAAAAGCAAGTAGAAATTTCAGAGACTTATGCCACAATTAAGGATTTAAAAGATGTGATGATGGTGATTCCCATCTTAAACCATTTACCTAAATAAAAAAAAGAAGCAAAACAAACAAACTGTGGCACTTCGTAGCTATTGACCTGGCAATGCATTCTTTTCTATCTGTATCAGAGAAAGGGTCCAAGTTTTCTTTTATGCATGAAGTATAGCAATATAGATTCACTTTGACCCAAAACTATGTTCACCTCTTTTTTTAAAGATTTATTTTTTTTGAGAGAGAGAGAGAAAGAGAGAGAGAGAATGAGTGAAAGGGGCAGAGGGAGAGAGAATCCACAAGAGATTGCACTGAGCATGGAGCCTGACACAGGGCTCCATCATGTGACCCTGAGATCATGACCTGAGCTGAAATAAAAAATCAGGTTCTTAACTGAGTGGGTGCCTCCACCCATTTTCAGGATCCTGAAGCATCTCACATTTTGCAGAACCACACAGTGACATGGGGAAGGTCACTCAAATGTTTAGTAAATATAGGCATGTCAAATACAAACTTTCTAGGCTAATATTTATAGCTTTAAAAATTTTCAAATCATTTGCAAAACTGACATTGTGACCATTTTGATAGTGCTATGTAACTCCAGGCACAAGGTGAAGTTTAAAACTGAATTAATTTTTGCTTAAATGTTTTCATTTTAAGTAATTGGATGCTAAACACTCCCTCAATTCTACATTCCATTTATTTTCTACGGACTCCTCAAATTTGGTGTATTTGCCCTTTATTATTAATATAATTTTTGTTCAATTAATATATAATCTTTGTCTATAGAGCTCTTTTGCTTGTTTAATGATATTTAAAATAATATACTTTTATCCACCTCGAAGATTGCAACAGAAAACAAAGTTTTTTGAATATTTACTTTGCCATCATTATTACTTGCAGCATGATGCCAGCACATACATGGAAATGCTCCTTCTTGGCCTATATTAGATTGTAAAATGAACTCTGAATCCTGTGCTTGTAAGTGGATGTATATAAATATTTGAAATGAATGTCTTCAATGGATTCTGCAAGACAAGATCCCGACCCTTGACTCACAATTAATTAGTACAAAGAAAGAAAATCTAGACAAACAGCCTCCCCATTAATTTGATAGCTAATTAAAATGCATCCTCTGTAGAAGTCACTTGACTCTCAATTACAATTAAATATGCAAGGTTATCAGAACACTGCAAAGCAGAAAGCTGAAAGTAATCTTCCTGTTAGAGTGAACGTATCAAGGATGGTTCTATGTGGTAAGGAAAGGTTTCATGTATCACAGCTAGCTGTGTTGTTCATTGAATGTTCCCACAGGGCAATAGAAACAATAATGTCACTTCTGGTCCTAGGATCCCATCAACTGTAGTAGGCTCAAGGTTAAAACCTAGTGAACTGTTAAAAATGTTTGCGGACCCCTCAAATATCAACTAGAATGGTCTAAAAAAACTGGCTGTCAAGATTTGCCTGTTGCTCTAATGGTGTTGGGTTAATTTTGTCATAAAATTAATGATGCACTTAAAATGAAGAGATTTATGATATCAGCGAGTACTTCTAATTGAGTTAACCCAAGAGAGTAGCTTCCAATTCATGCAACTCCAAAAAAAGAATGATTAATAAGGTGTCCAAATTGTATCCTCCCTTTTTGACTGAAATCTTCAATAGGCTATTAAAATAATTACCTCATTTTTACTTCAATTATTGTTTTTTTTTTTATCAGAATCCATTTTTTTCATAAGATGACAGTGTTTTTCATGAATTCCAAGCTCAATTGTTTCCTTATGTTAACCTATGAATAAAAGCCTTTTGGAGCCTTAGAAGAAAACCTTACTATATGTGTGTAATTAAAACATGGTCCCTTTATTTATTTAGTATCTATTTTTAAAATGTAGGCTGATTTTATTTGGCATTACCAGCTGAATTTTAAAGAGGCATTCGTGCATTAAGTCATATACTGAAGAGACATTGATAAAGAGGCCTATACCTAAAATGCTAAATAGCCTGCATATTTCAGTGGAACTATTATGACAGGGATAAAGAACAACAGGGCCACTCTGTTCCCTTTGATGGCTATATCTGAGACAGAAATGGCAGCTTGAAGATTGTAACAAGACCTGGTTAAATGTGTGTCATTTCTTCTTTACAAAAATCACTTTCATGCCACTAGATTTATGATGTGCCAGTTTCCCATTACAGACCTTTTGGCTGAGATGGGATATAGTTATCGCTATGTCCATTTCACTGTGTGGTAAGAGGGAACTGCCAAATTTGATTCATCTTCTAGTGCAGATTTCAACAAAAGAACCATCAGTTTTGTATAAATGAAACAACCAGAAAAATCTGGCAAATCATATTTAAAATTTTAAAAGGCACATACTCTACATATCAAAACTACACAAAAAAATGAAGAATTTCAGACTTTAGACCCTTATAATTGATCCGGGCTTCATAATTAAGCCAATGGCATCTGTTGACCATTAAGTACGAGGCCTTTGTTTCCTCTGTCACTTTGAATTATCCATTTAAGTAACTAGAATTAATAAAGATAATCTGTGATTAATGGAACCTTTGTTTTTAAAGTGCTATCTATATGGAATGAATCTTAAATCTACTATTATATCTTTCATAATATTAATTGTATTAATATTAAGATGTATTTATGATAAATGTAATTTAACTAAATTTAAAATTGCTTTCTTTCACCTGGGCTCAGGGATTAAATCATGGATGTTAAATCATGGGTTGTGATTTCAATGATTCCTTAAAATCCTAGTTTTATCTTTGAAGGTGGTATTGAAGTACCTTATGGACAAGCATGGCAGTTGCTTGTCTTAAAATCAGCCCCTACCTAACAAAGCCATGCTCAAACAGTACAACTTAACCCGTGTGATAGTAATTTTAGCCCTTTTTGAGTACATACATTTTTTAATCTATACAAACTTCCAGAGTAATACATTTCATGGATTTCATTTCAATACATATAGACTACCTATATGCTTACATGTCTAAATTGTGTTTTGGCTAACATGGCTTTTTTCAAGTATGCGGGGAACTATTTCAAGAATTCAGTATTTCTGTGTATTTGAGAACACATTGTAGGCATGACGTTCCGAATATCAGAAGACATGTCCAATGTACCTAATCCATCTCCTTGCATTGAAATGAGCCCTAACTTAGCATGGTTTCCAAAAGACCTATGCAATTTCTTTGGATGCTATTAAAGAAATTGTGTGTGATGGGGCACCATTTCCCTACTCTTTTCAAGTGCGCTCTGTGTTTAAAATTTCTCTTAGTATTATAGGATAATCTGAGATTTCTTTTTTTTTCAGGTTTTACTAAATTCCAGTTAGTTAATATACAATGTAATATTAGTCTCAGGTATACAATGGTGATTCAACATTTCCATACAACACCTGGTGCTTATCACAAATATCCTCCTTAATCTGCATCACCTGTTTCTCCCAATGGCCCTCTCATCTCCCTTCAGGTAACCATCAGTTTGTTCTCCAAAGTTGAGTCTGTTTTTTGATTTACCTCTCTCTCTTTTTTTCCCCTTTGCTTGTTTGTTTTGTTTCTTAAATTCCACATAGGAGTGAAATCATATGGTATTTGTCTTTCTCTGACTGAAAATAGTAATTCAGAGGGATACATGCACCCCAATGCTTAAGGCAGCATTACCCACAATAGCCAGATTATTATGGAAACATCCCAAGTCTGAGATTTCTTAACAATATTTGAGATGAAATTTATAAAATCCTCATTGATCATGAAGCTTTTCAGATTTCTATATTTTCTTAGAGGATATTAAAAATGGAGTACATCATTACTTTGGTTTTCAAGGAGTTTAGTTAACCCCTGAAAAATCTATGTTGACATGAAAATCACAGATATGGCCAGTTTTTGTTTTTGTTTTTTAGGCAAATTAAAATTTAGATGCATCACTGAAAATATCTAATTCCCTGGAAGTTACATTAAGAGCACCTGTGTATATAAGACCTGAGATATGTTGGAACTCAATAATGATTGACAAATATATGCAAATATGATTGGCTAGATGGATGAATAATTAGTCTTTCCAGATAAACAGCACTGATAAGTAAAATCTTGATTATTTAGAATGCCGTAAGGTTTCCTAGATTATATTTCAATCATGTATATTAGATTACTCCATAATAGCCAGGATTTTATCCCTGTTCTGGGTAAAATACACATAAGGGTAGCCCCGGTGGCTCAGTGTTTTAGCGCTGCCTTCGGCCCGGGGTGTGAGACTGGAGACCCTGGGATCGAGTCCCACGTTGGGCTCCCTGCATGGAGCCTGCTTCTCCCTCTGTCTGTGTCTCTGCCTCTCTCTCTCTCTCTCTCTGTGCCTCTCATGAATAAATAAATAAAACCTTAAAAAAATATTGGAGGAGGACAAGGTTAAGTATTGTCCATGCCTATGAAATTGAAAGATGACACTTATACTGAGAGCATTGTAGTGAAAATTCACTTTCTATGAAAAAGAAAAAAAAAAAGATATAATCTTGATTCCTATCAGTTCTTGTGAATTTCGAACCTTAATCTCGATATTTATGGTTCCCAATTTATAATGGTTCAATTTACAATTCTTCAGCTTTATGATGGTGCAAAAGCTAAATGCATTCAGTAGGAATCATACTTCAATTTTGAATTTTGTTTTTTTTCTGGGCTACCAATAAGCCGTATGATACTGTCTCATGATGCTGGGCAGTAACAATGAGCCACAGCTTCCAGTCAGCCATGTGATCACAAGGGTAAATGATGGATGCTTTTACAACCATTCTGTACCCATACAACCATTCTTTTTTCCAGTATTTGATGGATTACATCAGATATTCAACACCTTATTATAAAATAGGAGGATTTGTGTTAGGTTATTTTGCCCAACTATAGGTCTAATGTGAGCATTCTGTGCACTTTTGAAGTAAGTTAAGCTAAGATATGGCATTCAGTAGGTTATGTGCATTAAATGCATTTTAGAATTATGATAGTTTCAATCTATGATGGGTTTATCAGGACATAATCCCATTGAAAGTTGAGGGAGATCTGTACTTGCTGCCTATATTTCTCAATTTTTCTTCCCTGTCTTTGTTTTCCATATCACCACACCCACTATCATCACTGCAATGAATATTCACACCCACTCTGTTTATTTCATTCAGGGATTTATTCAGCACTCATATTATCTTCCTTTGGAATTTTCTTTCATTTACCCTATCAGAGTAGTCATGTGATCATCTACTGAAAAATAGAAGAGAAATTTCAATACATGCTAGGAAAGGATGAACTGGATGTGAAGATGGGACTTAGAAACAAGAGTAAAGATGTGCATTTTCTTTGAGTTTCAGTAGTTACAGTTTTCTAGTTATTACTGCTAATTGAGCATCCATAAAAATTAACTCTTATATGCAGTTTTTCAAGTGCCTTCGTAACTTTTACTCTTGCTTCCATTCCTTTATACTGTTAGGAGACCAAATGAACCTCCTGGCTACCACAAAGAATCCATATCATAACATACTGTAAGTACCATAACCAATCAAATCTAAAATAATTTGTAACATGGTGACTATAAAATAATACAACATCTTCAACAAGAAGCTCCTAAACAAAGATTATCTGTTGGATGAGTACAAATTTGGGCAGAAACAGGCCTTTGCATCACCCCTTTGTTTAGTCACTGGCTGCCTTCTCTAGAAAGGCTTGATCTTTACTCAAAACTGAGGCAGACTGACAGCTGAAGGATTTCATACAACCATACATTTGCAGCTAAGCAGTGCAGTGAGCCCTTCCTTGAGGCAAAATCATGGTTGCAGATCTCCATTTCTGGTATAATAACATTTTTTGGTATTCACTTGATATTTACTGGATAAAAATAGTATCTACAATTTGTAAAACTAAATTGCTAAAACAGGCCCAATACAATACAGAATTTGACATTATATATTTAATTAGAACATAAACATGTAACACTTGGGTGGCACAGTCGTTTAAGAATCCAACTCTTGCTTTTGGTTCAGGTTGTCATCTCGGGGTCATGAGATGGAGTCCTGTGTCAGGCTCTGCACTCTGCTTAAGACTCTCTCTCCCTCTCCCTCTGCCCCTCCTCAGTCCCTTCCTCTCTCAAATAAATAATCTTTTATTTTTATTTTTTAAGATTTTGTTTATTTTACAGAGAGAGCACAAGTAGGCAGAGTGGCAGGGAGAGAGAGAAGCAGATTTCCTGTTGAGCAGAGAGCCCAATGAGGGGCTTGTCAATCCCAGGACCCTAAGATCATGACCTGAGCCAAAGGTAGACTTTTAACTGACTCTGCCACCCAGGCACCACAGAAAGAAATATTTAAAAATAGATACATACATACATACATACATACATGATAGAATATATACACAAATAACTAAATAATTATCTCTACACTTTTCCCTGAGCTGGTCTTTTGCACTGAAGGTCTCTATCTACAGTCATTGCTGCCAATCAGAGCCATGATTGTATGTATACTCAAGTGACTACTTCTGGGTTTCCATTTAGTGATTTGTTTTGCCTCCGTTCACAGGATGGTGCTTCCATGTTCTTTCACCTTAATCCTGATCAGTTAGTAGTATGATATCCAGGAATATTTCAGTTTCCCTAGGAACAGCTATACTTGTTTGCACAAGGGCCTTAATTACCCTACTTTTCTCAGGACATCTCTCCCCTACCCAGAACTAGAACCTTCTTTTGTACCACTTTTCACTTATCTATACACTTTTATAGGCTCCCTAGAACTATTACTCCCCTTCTTGACTTCTAATTATTTGAGTATCCCTTTGGATTCTTCCTTCCATGGACTGAGCCACAAATGAATGTCTTCAAAATGACCATATGAGAATGCAAGAAAGAATCCTGGCCTCATGAGCCCTGTGCCTGTACTATTTGTTTTCATTCCCAACTCAGCCTCTTAAGTTAAGGCTCCCCAGACCTATCAATACATGGAATTTCCTTAAAAAAATATGAATTGCTTGTACTATATACTTTGGGGGAGAAAAGAAAAAATATATTAAATATGTGTTGGTTGTTAATTGTTTAATTAGATGAGGTACAGGTAATTTTAGGCTCATCATCAAATGTTTAATTTCCTGTCATTTTAAAACTTTTTCCCCTAAATAAAGCAGTTGGTTCATTAATAATTAAACCCCCATCTCTCTGAACGAGTGTAAGGAGTAAACAAGCCAATTAAAGTAATTCCCTTTGCAATACTGATATAAAAACCCTAGAGGAGATGCATGAAGGAACGCAGATTCAGCTTCTAATAGTCAGGGCTAAGCCAGGAATCTCTGTTGGAAGCCTGAACTCAGGGCACGAGAATGTGGAAGGATGCCTCTTGTTTATTGGGAGCTATTTAAAAAATGGAATTTGAGCACCCCATGTGGTAGCCCATACCCCTCTGTAGTGACTTTGTAACTCTTCTTTATAAATAGAGTGAGATAGAAGCAATAGTGTAGCCATTCTGAGGCCAAGCCTTAAGAGGCATTGAACATTTTTGCTTATTTTTTCTTGGCATCATGTTCAGTTGCTGCATGAGGGCCTGGTTGAACTTGACGAAAGATGAGAGACTGTGAGGATAAGAGGTTAAGTCACTAGCTGAGGCTTCCTGGGCCAGCCAACCCTCACGTTAACTGGTGGGTGATGAGACCAGTCTACCCAGAACTACCCACCTGAGCCCAGTTCAAGTTGCCACACCATAAAGCTATATTAAGATACAAAATGTTAAGGTGGTTTCTTATGTAAAGAAAGCTCACTGATACACCCAATAATATCCACAATGTTCTTCTTAAAAATGTCACTAGCTGGACAATTATTGCCAGTCACATTTATTCAATGCAGGAGGCCTGGTCCATGACTATTTTGTCCTGACACTAGTGGTTGGAGAGCGTAGAGGACAGGAAATTTGGTTCTTTCAATGTTTTGTCCACTATGGTAATACGCACAGATACTGTCCTTTTGAATTAATGGTATCCTGGGTGAATAAATCAATCAGAGTATGTAAGTATGTCATACAATACACAGATACTAAGGAATTTTCAGTTTCCATTTAGTTCAGGGTCATCTGCAGTATAATCCTAACTAATACAGTCCCCTCTCCACTGGCCAGGATACAGTTAGATCTGAAATCTAACTAACTTACATTAGTTAGTAAGTATCATGAAAGAGGTCAAACACTATGGCTTAGAGAGTTAATGACTACAGGTGCTCAGTGATTACTTCCTAGATAAAAGGGATGTGAGGCAATCCTAAAAACATGGATAGAATCTCTACATGGGAAAAAAATGAGATAAAAATATTCAAGACGAGGAATTATTTAAACCTAGAGCATATGCTTGAGTTCCAGTGGAGGGAGAAGGAAAGATTTCATGAAGGTGGTTGGTGGTTCGAAAACATAAAATAGGTTAGGAGTCAAGGAAAGGAATGCCTCAGTGGCCAACTGAATTTGTACCTAACTTTGACTAATGCAGCATAGGCTGTTCCTAGAAGTTTCTGAACAAGCAAAGGACATAAGCAGAGTTGGTCTTTATAAAGCTGAACCACACAGCAGATACAGAATAGATTTTAGGGGTAGATGAGCTATTGCAACTTAATAGACAAAGAGTTAATGGATTAGAGAAATAGCTACATATATGGTGAAGATAATCAGAAGGGATTTGTGCGTGATGCAATGTAGACTTTTAAGGACTCGAAAAAATTTAAATTATTGGTTTCTAATACATTGGTATGTTTCAGACAGAAATACGAAACTGAGATAAACAGTTGTTTTGAGACTGAGTTCCTACTTTTTTTTTTGTATAATGTCAAATAGTGGCAAGAAAGGTAACACTAAATCTTAGGAGATGGAGCATGTAGTGTTCCTAATAGTTATTTCAAGGTATACTAAACTTATTGGAAAATAATTGAGAAGCAGAACTTCGGGAAAAGGGGGAAAATAAGAAAAAAAAAACATGAATGTCTTTGCAAAATTCATTTCATAGCAATGAATTTTAATTTGCTTGCTTTTTGTTTTATTTTTTGGAAAGAAATCAAAGAAAGCAAGCAATATAGAAGGAAGTATGAAAATGTGACAAATTTAAAACTGAACATCTGCATACCACAGAAAGAAAAGTGAGACAAAAATTTGACAAACATTTCTTTTAGCTCAGGATTTATTATGAGGTGTTTGCAAATTATCTCTCCAATTTTGAATATAAATTACAGAAGAACTAATGCATACTTGTTATTGTGTAGTTTGTGTCATTTTATAATTTGAGTCTTGGAGCTTATTAACTTTTCTTTCTTATAGAAGTTGATTCAAAGAGCAAAATAACTCCTGAAAAAAGAAATGTCAAAATATAAAAAGCATACTCAGTGCTTCAGATAGAGGAGGAGGATGATAAATACATGACTTATCTTTAAGTAGAATTCTTTGTCATACTATAAAATAATTGTAGATATTATATGTATTCATACATCTATATAGTTTGTAAGAATTCATGCTCATATCTAGCAAATAATTTAGTAAATAGCTTTATACTGACTGAAAGGAAAATGGAATAAAAGTGTAAAGAAAAAAATAAGCCTTTTTTTCTGCACTTTTTGAATATACTATTAAAGCCAAATGGTTTGGAAGAAACAAATCATAGGATGATACATGCTATCCAGTTACATCAGAAAACCAGAGTGAAGTGTCAAGCTGGAAAAAAATAAAACTGGTGTTTAAATGTATCAGTTGCAACCAGAATTTGATGAACATTAATATATTCCTACTATTAAATCTTTATTTTCTTAATCAATGACCTGTAAAACACTTAAATGATAGGTTCCAGGCAGAGTGTGGTGGGAAAAAAAAACAAAACAAAAATATCTGACCATCCTTCAGAGTACCAACTTAGAACTGCCAGTATATCAGTCATGCTTATTTCAGATGTTGCACTTTTAAAAAAATAAAATTCTAGAGTGTCTAAAGTAGGAAAAAAGGAAAAAAAGGTCTATATCCAAAAAGAACACATTTTTATTGCCTGTGAGTTGGTTAACTATTTGGAGTATTCATGTGGTTTCTGTGGTAGTTTGGGAATGATAAATGGATGAAACCACTCCTCAAAGTTGATTCATTTACACAGTTATTCATTGAAAAGGCATTCCGTGGCTCATCGTAGTTACATAGTTACGTTAGAGAAAAATAGTGATATATTATCTGATCTGAAAGAAGTAGCCATAAAGACAATGAATGAGAAAACAAATACTTATTAATTGTTCTAAATACGTGAGTGATCCAAACAATGTATGTGATTGGCATAGAGGAAATGGAGGAGTGGGTGTGTGTCTATATTTAGACATTGTGGTTTGAGAATGCCTCCCTGCCTAGGAAATGGTTAAGCTGAAACCTGAAAGATGAGAAGGAGCTCCAAGGGAACCCATAGGAAAGAAAATCCAAGCAGTGAAAAGCTTGCCCAAGGGTCACAAAGTCAGAATAAATGTAGTATGTTTAAAGACATGAAAGAAGGCCAAAATTCCTGGAATATTGAGAGTTACGAGGAGGTCTAAAATAAGCTCAAAAAGGGACCAGATCTGCTCTCTCTTTTAGTAACTGTCTACCTTTGCTATGTAACAAACAGCCTCAGAAATCTTGGTGTCAAAATATAATCAGCATTTATTTCTAATAAGTATTAGTTAATCTAAGGTATTTCCACTTCAGATTGGTGGTAGGTGATGATCTGCTCCTGTGTCCATTGGGAATATATTCTCATGTCTCAAGAAGGAAGTCCACTGAACAAGCAAGTTGTAAGCCATTGTTTGCATAATAATCGTAACATGACCTTGGCCAAAACAAGTCACAGGGCAAGCACAGAGACAACCAATGGAGAAGAAAAACTTCTCTGGTAAGAAAATTTGGTGAGAGAAACGTCAAAGCTACATTGTGAAGAGTGAGAACCATGTCTCCTATATCGTTGTAATGTATATTTATAACAAGTTGCCTCAGACATACTAGGTACTCAAAATAGAGACTAAGACATTCAAAATGTTAGAAACATGTAATGCAAAATATCAATAGCATTGGTCTTCGTAGTCCCCTCACCAATGTGAAAATGCCTGGGTCCTTTTTAGTATAGGGAGACTTACCAAGAGCTTTCGCAGCTCAGTCTTTGTCAGTCATCCACACAGATATCAAGTGTGAGCAAAACAGAAGTTTCAGTAGCCAGTGGAAATATGAGTTACTCTATGTAAGATATAGAACTTACCTATCTGACATGCTTTCATCTCTTTATTATTCTTCTGGCAAATATCCCATTGTCTTTTTTCTCACTTTCCTTTTTTTCCTCCTCCTTAACATCTTTCCTCTACTTCCTCATTATTCTATAAAGGGATTTCAAAGGTTTATGTCCTGAATTTGGAACTGACTCTATCTTGTGATTCAATCACAGTTTAGGTCTCTGCTGTAAGTGTTAGGCTGAGTAGATACGTAAAAAGTGCTTTGATCAGCTCCAGGCATATAGTATGTGCTATATTTATCCTAAAAAACTTACCATTGTGCTAACTACAAAAACAGAGAGATGAGGAACTAGAACAACTTTAAATAGAATGGAGCTACTGACTGAAAAGAACACAGATTAGAATTCTTTAGTATCTAGCTCGTGAGTAGCATGAACTAAGTAAGCTAAGTGGTAGTATTGTAGTGTCTTACACATAACCTACTTGGCTTACTTGTATATATGTAGCTTATATTCAAGGAGGTCCTCAAAGTGTCATGAAGAAGCTTTTTATATTTTAAATGTGCCATGGAGATTATCTGAGATGAGCAATCAGGGATGGCCCAGTCTTCAGGCTCTACATTGCAAGGGAAATCCTTCTGAATGGTATTAATGCAATTTATTAATAATAGAATAACCCTCCCTAGAGACTATTTTTACCAGAAGCTGTGAATTTTCAAAAAATTTTGACCTAGATGCACAGGTGGCTGAATGTAAGCAGCAGACCTATATACTACTCTGATGAGAGGTTGTTCAAGATAACTAGTCAACTACTGTGACCCAAATGCATTTAAAAACAACAGGAAAACCCACTGAATTTTGGTAGTACTTTAATTCTGGCTGTTTTTGAAATTGACTTCCCTTTCAGTGAAATGCCCAGTGTAGAAAAACAAACAAACATATATTTATTTTTTTAATTATTGACTACATTCTCTATGCTGTATTTTTCATTTTTCATTCCCACAATGTGTTTATTTTGTAGCTGAAAATTGGTACCTCTTAATCCCCTTCACCTACTTCACGCATCTCCCATTCCTGTCCCCTTTGGCAACCACTAGTTTGTTCTCTGTTTTTATGAGTCCATTTCTTTTGTTGTTGTTTTTGTTTGTTTTGTTTTAATTCCACATGTAAGTGAAAACATGTGGTATTTGTCTTTCTCTGTCTGACTTATTTTACTTAGCATAATACCTTCTAGGTCCATCCATATTGTCATGAATGGCACGATCTCATTCTTTTTTTAATGGCTGAGTAATATTCATACACATACACACCACATCTTCTTCTTCATTCATTTACTGATGGTCACTGAGGTTGCTTCCGTATCTTGGCTATTGTAAATAATGCTGTAATAAATATAGAAACCCATATATTTTTTTGAATTGGTGTTTTTATTTTCTTTAGCTAAATACCCAGAAATGAAATTGTTGGATTGTATGGGTTTTGTTTTGTTTTGACTAATCTCCGGGCAGTTTTCCTGAGCAGTTGCACCAATTTAAGTGTGCACCAGCACTATATGAGAGTTCCCTTTTCTCCACATCCTTTCCATCCTGCTATTTCTTATGAAGAAAACATACCTTGACAGTGACCAGTAGTATAAATATCTCAAAAATGTATAGGTGAGGGCAGTGGCCAGGATGTAGGGCATGATTACAGAAAGAGGGAGGATTCAGGCCAGAAATTAGAAAAGCTTTTTTGGGAATGTTAATGTAGGTGGGACTGCGCATACATTTGAATGATGAGTTATGGAAACTGCAAATAATATATGTTTTTATAATTTTGGATAATCTATGATAGTCTCCTTTGTCATAGATTCATTTTTGTTTTTGTTTGTCTTTTAGTTGGCAACAGAGTAGATCATGGCTTTCAACTAACTGTTGAATCTTTCATTTATATTTAATTAATCCCGACAGGATTAATATTTAATTGATCCTTAATTAACTATTTAATTAATCCTGCATTATTCTAGAGTCAAACAATCAAAAGTTACATATTTTCTTCAAAATAAACAAGATTTCCTCCAACTTTAAAAACTGGTGGCTTATATTTAGCCACCAAGCCTGTAGGAAAACTTATTAAACCCAAAGAAGTTGGCATTTATTAATTTATATAAACTTATTACTGACCTAAACTTACTGCTTTATTCAGAGCATTTAAGGAACATGTGTTCTGTGTACACAAAAGTCTGTTATTAGTTTGAAAGTTTGTGGGCAACATTATTCTAAGAATGTTATTGAGCTATCTGCTAATAATCAAAGGATACAACACATATTCTGCATTTCTATTTCCTAACATGAATAAGTAAATGCATTAGCTCGCAAATGATAATGACCACTCATAATAAATAGAATTCATAGATAAAATCTGCATTAAAAGATCATTAGCATTGGGGATTGAAAACACAAAACTATGAAAATGAGTTTCAAGAGCTTAATTTTCTCATTCTGTCTTCTCAGAGTTAGATGCATACCTCAAGGTATAAGTGAATCCAGAGGGCAACTTTAGTGGCATATAGGGTAGCATATTCCTTTTTTGCATTTGTAATTAGAGAAAGGGAGTTTGGTATCTTAGCCACAGTACTGGTTTAAGCCTCATGGACGTTTTCTGAGTTTACTCAATGATAGAACACCAGCCTTGGATAGGCCCTAAACCAGATGTCACATGAACACATCACACAGTGCTACCACTGTGCTTTCACTTCAAGTCTGCCTTTGGTTTGGGATGGGATGGTATAATATTTCTAATTTTCTTTCCCTCCCTGGGTCATAAGCAGAATACTCTACTTCTCCCAGCCCTTCCCTCATTAGTTTTTACCAACCACTCGTGTCCTGTGAGCCTTCAATGAGCTACGACATCAGAGTGCTCTGCACCCTAAGCAGCCTGTGTTTCATTCAGCAAATATTTACTGAGCACATACATGTGTCAGCACTGTTCCTGGAGCTGTGGGTGCAGCACCAAACAAAACTCATTTCCCTCTTCTGTCTCCTGACATCCCGGTGAAGGAGAAAGGCAATAAGCCAGGATGAAAGGTAAACCAGTGTGTACAAATATTGATGGGGTGTTATATTAAATAAGGTGGCAAGGGAAGGCCTCCATGGCGAAATGACATTTGGAAAGAGATTTGAATCCAGTGAGGCTGTGAGTCATGTGAATATATGTGGGAGGTGGGGAGGATGCTCTAGGCTTGGTGACAGGACATACAAAAGTAAGCAGAGAGTGTGGTTGTCCATTTGGCAAGCACAGAAGGCTGATGTGTCAAGGATGGAGTGAGCAAGTGAAAGCGATGGAAGAATTGAGAAGGAGGTAGTTGCAGTCAGACCATAAGACCCTAAGGGCACTGTAAAGGGTTTCATTCTATCTTAAGGCTAACAGATCATAAGTCACAAATATGAAAAATAAATTTATGACTATAGCACTAATAGCTTCGACATACGCCTAGTGAAAATGTATGATCAAACACTGAAATTATTTTTTTATTCATAATCAGTCCTAGATAACGATATGATTTTATATTGTGTGTAAATACCCTGAAAATCCTTCTGAACTGTCCTTGTGGGGTGTTTTTCAACCATGAAAACCAGCAACCTGGCCAGCAGTGAATATGAATGCATCAACAGAAAGAAAATTCCTGGATTGAGGCATTTCTTAAGGTCACATCTGAAATTATTTTTGAATACGAAATGCATTTGAAATGCCCTTTAGAGATTGTCTCTTTAATCCAAAGAAAACAAAAAATAAATATTTGTGTTTGTATTTTTAGTAGGCATTAACCTTCAGGGAATTGAAAGAGGTTGGAGAACGAAGAGGTGTTTTATATTAAATTAAATGTATTCAGCCCATTTGATGGTAGACATTTTACCTGTTCTTTTTTTAGTATAACTTTTCCTACACCTTAAAATAGTCTGGCATTGAAACTCTGTAAATACAGGTAGATATCTTGGTCCCACAGGAACATAAAATAAATATAGATTTGCTCCCAAAATATATGCTGTTTTCTCCCCAAGTTATATTAACTCAAAAAAAAAAAAAACCCAGCAGGCTTTGGGGTTACTGAAAAGCTGTGTAAGTCATCTAAAATCAATACTTTTGGTCTTGCCTAGTCTAATACCAGGTGATGTCAAACTTAGAGTTTAGAGAGAAATGGCTCCACTAATTAAATGTCTCACAGAAAAATGACTTTTCTTGTCAAAGAGACTATACCTTACTCTGGATGGAGTACCTGCTAAATGCCAGCCTTACGTAAGGAAGAGTTTCTTTAAGTTCTAACCTGCAAATTTTATGGGCATGAAT
This sequence comes from Vulpes vulpes, assembly GCF_048418805.1. NCBI lineage: Eukaryota > Metazoa > Chordata > Mammalia > Carnivora > Canidae > Vulpes > Vulpes vulpes. Next base: position 16,168 of record NW_027325740.1, read on the forward strand.
TCTGCCAAAAATGTAGATATTATCCCAACTGTTCTAAACTCCTATAGCTAAGGTATGAGCAACTGTGTCACTGCCTCCTCAGCACCTGCCAGAGCCAACTCCTCTCCCCTTTTTCCCTCTTTCTCCACACTCCTAAAGCAGCTCCCTAGCTGCCTGCCACTAGAAGTTTTCTTTGGAAATCTTTTCATTTGAAACTTGCCTACATAAAGCAGTTACATTTAGCACAATATTAGCTATGACACGACTCAGTGCTACAGTGACAGTATTTAATTTGCAGGATCAGAAAAGGAAGTCAGAGTGGATGCAAACTGTCAAGAAAAGTAGTTTGGTACTTGTGAGGTTTCTTCAAGGCTGTAGAAGGGAACTTCTCTTGTTAAAGGTGGAAAATATATCTATTCCAGTCTCTGAACTTTAAAGAATATCTCTCTATAAAATAGCAATTACCTTAATACAGAAATGCCTAAATATGATCTAGAAAGCGTTTTCTGATGTCTATATCAACACTGTCTTTTTAGACCACTCCCCCCACCCCGATTCAGACCTAAATACTGGTTTGTGTATGGTTTGAATATTGTTGTGTATAAAAGGGTTACCAGGTGCAAATATATGCCCATCCTGATGCTTAAGTAATTCTGATTTTTTTTCCCTCGAATTGATCTTTGGAGTACATGCATGTGATAGGGCAAACATATTCTTTTCTGTAATTTTTCAAATCAGAAGTGCAGTTCTCAACTGCATAAAAATGTAAAATATTACTTTAAATTACAACCCTATTTTACTGTTACACAGCCCATGTGCTACTCTGCACATAAAACAAAGTCCATAATTATTATAATTGCTTGTCATCATCAGATGCTTTAGAACCATTAGTTGCTATATGAATTATAAACATGTTGATGAACAGAATAGTTACCATTAACATCATGGTCAATGGTAGGTTTCTCACAGTTAATGAAGTTTTAAAAAAGGAAATTCATTAATTTCCTCTTAGGAACTTGCTCTTTATTGGTCTCTTAAAATGTCTTATAAATTCTATTATTAGAGGATAATGATGGTATGGGGGGGAGATAGTCTGAACAATATGTACTGAAATCAGTAAAACCTGACTAGTTGTGCCTAATGACAGGTTGTAAAATGATCTTTGTATAGAATATTTCCTTCGATTTTGCTGTTCTTCATCAGTTCACCAGAACAGAAAGGGAAAAATATCAACCTGGCATGACTAGAGCTGAGTTTTTATTTTTTTTTATTTATTATTTTTTAGAGCTGAGTTTTTTATATTCCTTATATAGAAACCCTGAGATGCTCAGGAAAAGTACTTTCTAATGTGCACAAATCAATTGCAATCTTCCAGTGAAAAAACAATTAGAAGGTTGAATTAATATTACAAGGTGTTCATGTCAGAGGACAATGCTATTTACACGGTACTACCTATATGCCAGGTGCTATGTTAGGTAATTCATATTAATTATCATATTCATAATTATAGAAGAGGACACTGGAGCTTACGGAAGCAAGGCCAGTGTCTTAGAGGACAGAGCTGTGATTTTAACTCAGGCATTTGGACTCAGAAACGATATTCTGGTGCTTCTCCCAAATTATGAAGATATAATGGCAACATTTATTTAAACATTTCCCATGCTAAATATTAATATGTTATTTAATTTTCATAGCAGACACTATAATTTATCACTATGTGTTGTTGTTTGTTAGGTTTTCTATTTCTCAATAGCAGGAATAACTGTGTTGGGCATATGCACCTCCCATAATGCTTTGCAATGACTTGTAGGTGTTCAATAAATGCACATGAAACGTACAAATCATGTACATATTTACTCTGTACCATGAGAGGAAAAAGTGACTCTATGCATTTGGTAGCTTCATAATTGTAATTGTACAATAGGCTCTGCATTCCCTTTGTAATTTGCCTCTGAATTTTATTTGAATTGTTATTATGGCTTATTGAACCTTAAAGTTTTACCATACAAAATCCTTTCACTGTTATCATATTATAAGGAGTAAGGATACAGTATCTATTTTATGTAACATGTTAATTTCACGTATTTAGTAAAAGAAACAAGTGTACTGCGCTCCAAACAAATCCAAGATGACAGAATTTATTAAACCACCCCAGTTTCCTTCTAATGATATAATTGCAAACATTTAAAACAATAACAAAACAAAAACCTTTTAAGTTTACCTATTTAATTCATTTTCTGAGAGGCCATGACAGTAATCAAAACAGAGTGACTGAAAAATCCTTGGACTGGCAAAGAAAATAATTTAATTGTTATGGGCAAAATATCCTTATGAACTATAGTTTGTCACCATATGCTGATATGCTTTGAGAAAACAATGTCTCAGCATTAAAAACTTATTGATTACTGAAAATATTGTATACTAATCATTAATTTACCTTATCTACTTTTAAATTATCCCATGCATGTGTTTACTTTTAACTAAAATCTCTTAAATTTTGTTTCAATTTTTTTTGATTTTATTTTTGTTCTTTGTCTTCCCTTAAAAAAAATTCATTTTACTTTCCATTTGACACGTTTTCTTTCTATTAACCTTCATCTTGTTGTCTGCCTGTTTCATATTTTACTGTTGCTATTCTCCATTTTAAAGAGGAACCTTATTTAAATTCCCAGGATATCCCTATGCAACACGCTGTTCTCACTGGATGCTAACAAAAGAAGTATATCTAAGTAGCCACACTGATTTCTTCAAGTATTCACTGTTGTCTTCCATATGTCAGGTGTGTTCTAAGTGTTATTGCTAGAGCAGTGAAGAGAACAAGATCCCTGACTTTTTCTAGTGGATAAACTAATAATAACAACAAATACAATTTTACTGTTAATTAATGATACATGTTATAAAGAAAACCAAACGAGGTAAGGTGATAGAGAGCAATAAAGGAAGAAGAGGCTATTCGGTGATAAGAGAAATCATGTCTGAGGAGATAAAATAAGAGCAGAGGAGGAAATTAAGAGAAGGATACAGCCATGCTAACATCAGGAAGAAAACATCCTGAAGAGGGAGCCTGAGGTGGGAATGAGCTCCGAAGGACACCATAACTCTGGTGGGATAACAAGGATAGAGATAAGGCGGAAGAGGACGACATGGGAGTCTTTGGATTTTGTTCTAACTGGGATGGGAAGGGATGGGAGATTTTAAATAGAGTAGTGACAAAAGCCCCTAACCTCTTGAAAGGATTATGTTGGCTGTTAGATGCCAAAATGAGCTATCGAGGGGAAAATTATATATATATATATATATATATAATATATATATATATATATATATATATATGAATAATAGAGGAAACTGAATGTAGCTGGCTTTGAAATATATTTTTTAAGGTTAGAGATGCTAAAACTCCCCAACCAACTGGATGTGGTGTATAGGAAATTTGAAGATACCACAACCCAATCACACTGTACAGAAACCCAAACAGTAAATGGTATTTGGCATTAATGAAGCTACTCTTCTAACAGCATAAATTATTAGAAGCACTCATTGACTTGCAAATATTATTATCAGTGGAGAACCGAAATGTAACATGAGAAAAAGGCTGAAAATTTCCAGCACTGGGTGCTGTTCCAGAAGTAAGCAAGATGGTTGCAGGGACGTGAAGCTGGGAAATTAGAACATGAGAAAGTGATTCCAGGATCACGGTGTTTCTTCTCACCAAGCTCTGGGCAAACGGGCAATGGGATGAAAGGCAGACAGCAAGATGGAAACGGGAGAAATCTACTGACCCCCACATTTGTTCTCAACAAATATCGCCAGCCACTCTTTGCTGTAATCTTAGTAATATTAGCAATACTAATATTATTTCTCAGTTACCTAAGGCTTTATTAAGTTCCATAGATTGGCCAGGGGACATGCTCACAGGTATTAAACATTCTTTCAATGGGGAAATCCATGCTGAGTTCTGAAAGGCCACCTTACAAACAAGCATTGTAAGCAAGGGTCTGTCTATAGACTTGGGAACTGCATATACTCGGCCCACTTTGTGATCTTCTTCCCTAGCACATTCATATTTACAACTATGGGTAGGACACTATGCTAGAACTGCCCAACATAGGAAGGAATCGAGATCGGATTTGAGTTTTTTTAAACATGATTTACCTGTTTCTATGATCACAATTTTAGTCAAACTATAATGTTAAAAGGAATGATTTTGTAGAAGACTCTTTGAGATTAGATTTGCTCATAACCAAATCTGGTATCCCACACAAGTCTTCTGTCTCTACAGCTGGGCTTTTTCCCACTATTATACACTATTTTTCTAGCAAATTGCTCTGGGGGTTATATCAGAAGAGAAATTATAACAAAGGACAAGGTTCAGAAAGAACAAAAATGAAAAGAGAACTACACAGGACGATTTCCCTCAATCGCTCTATAAAAAGGCTGTGCTGTGCAAGAACAAAGGATACATAGTAAGTCCACCAGACTGGGTTGTCACTGGAGGGGGGTGGAGTGCAATGGGCTACAAAGGCATGCGTGAATAAATATATACATTATAAAAGCAAGTAAATGTCTTAGGTGGACAAATGACAATGATGTCATGAACTGAGGCACCTGCTTCTGAGCTTCAAAACAACCACCACCACCACAAACAGCAACAAGATGAGTTGATACAAAACTTTGAAAGTTGAAGTGCATTTTCCCTAAAAAATACGTTTTTACTACTCATTTAGAAAGCTCATGTTTGGCAATCTATTTTCCTGCCTACTTAGGCACCCTCTACATCTCTCTTCCAAAGGAGATGCCAAAGGAATCTGTCTTATATACCATAACACACCCTCCACCCTCCACCCTCCACTCCCATTTCTAGAGCTTCCTAACAGGTGCTGCTTCTACCACATGTGTTCTCCATCTATAGTTCCTGACTGCATATTATTACCCATTTTATTTTAGGGTCAGATGTAAGAGAGCAAAGGAAGTATGCTCAGAATGCATCTAATTTGGACTTCCACTTGGTTTTTGCAATGTTCTTAAAATAATATACACTGTTAATTTTTCTCAACAGAAAGGAGACCTTTCTGTGCAAGTTGGACATGTTGATTAGGAAGCAGGAAAGGGAAAGACAGAGATGCCAAGAAAAATGTGCTATTTTAATATCAAGCAACACAAAAGAGGCATAGGGTTATTTCCAGCCTGAAGTTGGAGGCTACATTTGGAGCAGAACTCTAAGATACCAGATGCTTAACTCAATCTTCTCTTTTCAATTGAGGTGAAATACATATCACATAAAATTAACCATGTTAAAGTGAACAATCCAGTGACGTTTAGCACATTCACAATGTTATGCAACTATAACTTCTATCAAATTCCAAAATATTTTCATGATCCAAAAGGAAAACCATTAAGCAGTCTCTCCCCATTTTGCTCTGCCCAAGTCCCTGGCAAACATCAAGATACATTCTATGTCTATAGATTTATTGATTTCAGGTATTTTGTATAAACAGAATAATATAATTTGTGGCCTTTTGTATCTGGCTTCTTGCATTTAGCATAATGTTTTGGAGGTTCAGCCATGATACAGCACGGATCACTATACCATTCTGTTTAGGGATCCATAATATTTCATCTTATGTATATACCAAAATTGGTTTATTAATTAATCTACTAATGAATGGAGACTTAATTACAATGGTTACAAACACTGTAGTTTTTTTTTTTTAAGGTTTTTTATTTATCCATTAATGAGAGACACAGAGAGAGAGAGAGAGAGAGGCAGAAACACAGGCAGAAGGAGAAGCAGGCTCCCTGCGGGGAGTCCAATGCGGGACTCAACCCACACCCTGGGCCGAAGGCAGGCACTAAACCACTGAGACACCCGGGCTGCCCTATAGTTTCTTAAATATAGCCAATAAATCAAGGTTATGTTTCTCCAACCCACACAAAGGTTCTCAGTCACTCTATATTTGGGGGGACTTTCACAGAGGTATCAAATACGGTCTCTTCTACCTTCATGTCAGTACCTAATACTCAGTTACCAATTTTTCTGCTAATTTTCACCGACTGCTAATTGTGCCTCAGAAGTTTATTACATATTGAAAAGGTTTTCATTTACCCCTGTTTTCTTATTTCTGTTATATTTGGTATTGAAGAGTAGACTGGCATTGAGATGCCAAAGAATAAAAATATCAGCAATAACTGAAATACTTTTAGGATTCCTTTTTATTTTTTTAAAGACTTTATTTATTTGAGAGAGAGAGAGAGAAAGTACGAGTAGGGGGCAGGACAGAGGGAAAGGGAGAAGCAGATTCCCCATTGAGTGCAGAGCCTGGTGCAGGGCTCAATCCCAGGACCCTAAGATCATGACCTGAGCTGAATTCAGAAGTTTAACTGACTGAGCCACCTATGCATCCCTAGGATTCCCCTTAAAACTCTTAAAAATTGGACTACCTTTGGCTCGGGTCATGATCCCAGGGTCCTGGGAATGAATCCCACATCGGGCTCCTCATAGGGACCCTGCTTCTCCCTCTGTCTCTGCCTCGCTCTCTCTCTGTCTCTCATGAATAGATTAATAAAATCTTAAAACAACAACAACAAATAAAAACCACTTAAAATTTAGTTTCTCTTTCTTCTTGTGGTTTTAAATTTATAGTCTTGGAGCATGATGAGAGGAATATTTAATTTTTTTAGCTATATATATATCTGTGATTTTTTATGCTTAATTCATATCTCAATATTGGAAATGATCCAAGAATTATTATTTAAAAAAACAACTTGTCTTTCTGCTGCAGAATCAAGTTGAATTAGGGATAAATCATACTGTAGCGTAGCGGAGAGACCCCAGGAACAAGGAACCACAGCCTTGGCTTTATGTCCTAGCTCTACTCATTACTTTCCCTGCTTCTCCTCCAGGGAATATACATTCCTTCTCATTAAAATAAACCAAGTTTAAGAGCTTCCCCAAAAGATGCTAATACATTTTAAATGTTAAAAAAAAGTTTTCACATTTACATAATATGAGAAAATATTGGTTTCAATAAATAATGAACATATTTTGTATAATGCCTTTTGCAACTTAAAGAATGAGCATTGCTGATTTTGAAAGACAGTTAGCCTCTGTGGCCCTTCTCAAACATATTTGATAATGAAAATGTATTTTTTAAAGAAAAATCTAATAGGACTGCTATTCAGGAAAAATAAAATTAAGATAATGTCTAAAATCCTCTAAAAGTCTAAGGACTAACAAATATCAAAATATATCGTGTCATAAATGAGAGTGAAAGCTATAAAATATGAATGATTATTCTTTAAAAAGGATAAAAAATATAGTTATTCCTTTTTTAAATTCTGAATTTGGATTTTGTCTCCTTCTTATTAGTGAAGTAAAAGTTTAAGATCTTGCCAACAAAGAACAATATGGCACTATTGGCTGCTATATAAGAGCAGAAAGAGTTCCAGGGTTAGTGGAATAAGAAAGAGCCAAGATAGGAAGACTAAATTACTGAGTCTTTTTAGCAGCAAACATCATGACATTCAAAACTAAACAGACTCTCTCCCTCCCTCTCATTTTGCCTAGAATTAATCAGATTCATGTCTATTCACACATATACACACATGACACACACAAAATCTGATCTGGTGATGTTACTGACTGGTGATGATACTGAAATCATTAAAATATTCTAGTGTTTCACTGCCCCTGAACTGAAGCTGTAAATTCCCCCATCATCTTCCTCATTGATTAACGAAGATCATTATCTCCCAATTTATGGTTTTCATAAATCAATATTTATTCAGTGCCAAGAGGCATGGAATGAAATGCTGGGGCTTTAGAAACAGTGGTTAACAAAGACAGCATTTCCTGCTCTCTGTAAATTTGCAATTTAGAAGAACACATAAGAGACAATGAAGATTTGATTAAAAAAATTCTTTTTTTTTAATTAAAAAATTTCAATGAAGTTTAGCAATAAGAACAAAGAGTTGGTGTTTGTAAAAAAAAAAAAAGAAAGAAAGAAAAAGAAAAGAAAAGAAAAAAAAGAAAAAACACCTCACACTTATAAGGGCATCTGTGAGTCTCTGCTGGTTAGGCATCTGCCTTCCTCTCAGGTTGTGATCCCAGGATTTGGGATCCAGCCCTTCATTGGGTTCTCTGCTCAGTGGGGAGTCTGCTTCTCCCTATCCCTTGCTCCTCCCCAAGGCTCATGCTTTCTCCTGCTCAAGCTCTCTCTCAAAGAAATAAAGACTTAAACACACACACACATTTATATATCCCATCATTAAATACACCCCACTTACTCTCAGAGTTTCTAGGTAGTAGACTGCTAAATAAAATAGGACCCACCCTCTTAATTTCTAATAAGAGTTAACAAATAAAACCAATTAGAATACAGGAAGAACTCATTATGGAACAAGAGAATGCATTCCCTATTGCATTAATAGATGAAAATAGCATAGACATTTTTACTATAACAACTAGTATTAGAGTTTCAAGAAAACTGTAGTGAAGAATTCGGGTAAATAAATGAACAAGCACAAATAAATCAAATTAGAAAGTCCACGCAGTAATCAAGCATAAATGCAAATAAAAGGATCACAAAGAAAGCAAGTTTCTTACAGCCTCTTCATCAGTAAGAGATCGATCATATTCAAGGCTCTTCAGACATATCCTGACTGGGAAAAACTGATACCAGTGTATGACCAGAGAGTATCTGGGAGCTGAATCAATGGTAATCTGGGAATGGGGGCAGTGGATGGGGGCAAGACTCTATGGGACAGAGGTGTCTTCACCACTGTGCTAAGAGTAAAAAGAGTAGAAAGTCCATTTTCTTTTGGGATGACAGAGGTCAAACAAAAGCAAGGAGAGTAGTATTTTTGTTACCTTGTATTTTTAAGAGTTTTAAATACTAATTTAAATAACCTCAAAGCACTGTTTTTTTGTTTTTTTTTTTTTTTTTATAGCAGGTATTTGGGATTCACTGGTGAGGATCTACCCAGGATAATATTCCATCCCTGCTAGAGTAAAATTGAGCAGTAGGGATAATCCACAATAGTAACAGAATGTTCCAATCCTAATTGTTAAACTTGGCTTTGCTTCCAGATTAGTGAAGCCTTTCAGATGCCATGATACATTGAATTAGAACAAAGAATTTGCTGTTCCCCAGAATCATAGAATCCCTTGCCCTTGTACCTCCTTTTTTGCCCTAAACACTTCTAAGCAGCCCCCATGTAGGGTGGGACTCTTCTCAGCCCTCTGCGGGACCTGACGAATGCTTCTCCAAGGTATTTCCGGCTCATTTTATTTTCCAGCATTTTATAGAAATCTGCAATCCTTGGGCACCAAAAGTTGCCAGCAATGATCATTCTGTAAATAGTATTTTTTTTTTGAGCACCTATTATGTGTCAAACATTGCTCGGGGAACTGGAGATTCAGAAATAAGCAAAATAGCAAGAATGTATATTCTCATGCAGCTTAAATATAGTAGGAATGGGGAAATGATAATAAATGAATATAAGCATACCTCAGTTTTATTGCACTTTGCTTTATTGTACTTCACAGATATTGCATTTTTTACAAATTGAAGGTTTAAGACTTCAGTGGAGGAAGTAACTGCAGGTGTGGTGGAAATAGCAAGAGAACTGGAATTAGAAGTGAGTCTGAAGATGTGACCAAATTGCTGCAATCTCATGATAAAACTTGAAAGGATGAGGAGTTACTTCTTGTGGATGAGCAAAGAAAGTGATTTCTTGAGATGAAATCTGCTCCTGGTGCAGATGCTGTGAGGATTGTTGATATGACAACAAAGCATTTAGAATATGACATAAACTTAGTTGCTAAAGCAGTGTCAGGGTTTGAGAGGATTGAGTCTCATTTTGAAAGGAGTTCTACTGTGGGTGAAATGCTATCAAACAGCATCAATGTTACAGGGAAATCGTTTATGAAAGGAAAAGTCACTCGATGCTGCAAACTTTGCTGTCTAGTGTTAAGAAGTTGCCACAGCCACCCCAACCTTCAGCAACCATCAACCACCCTGATCAGTCAGCAGCCATCAACATTGAGGCAAAACCTTCTACCAACAAAAAGATTATGACTCACTGAAAGCTCAGATTATGGTTAACATTTTTTAGGAATAAAGTATTTTTTAATTAAGACATATACGTTCTGTTTTTTATAAGAATAATGCCATTGCACACTTAAGAGACTACAATATAGTGTAAATATAACTTTTATATGCACTGGGAAAAAAAAACACCTCATTTGACTCCCTTTATTGCAATATTTACTGCAGTGTCTGGAACTTAACCCACAGTAACTCCAAGGTATACCTGTACTTATGTGTGTCATGGTAATCAGTTTTGTGAAAAAGAGGGCTGAAGCTGGAGAGAAAAGTATGGTGGGCCTGTGGAGGATGCTATTTTAAAAAGAGTGATTGAGAAAATTTCCTAAAGTAACAGTCCTTAGAACACAGGCTGATAGTTGTGAAGAAGTGAGCCAATCTGATTTCTGAGGGGAAGACCTTAAAGATATGGGATGGAGCACGTGAATAAATTAGTTCTATTGGTCTCCTGTCAGATAGTGGTGAGGGTAGAAGGGATGGAATTCTTGCCAGGAACACTCAGAACTGCTTCTTCTCAAGCAATTGTAAACTGCAAGAACTGAGCAGCTCAGTGGGCATGGCTCTCCCATAGTTCCTTGCTTTTAAACTTACAGGGGCTTCCTAACCTACCCTCGCTTCACAGCTCCCATCCATATGTGCCTTTCTTACCTTCCTTTCATTTTCTTAGCCTTGACCTATTTTTCATCACCTCAATGGCTCTCTAGCACCCTATGTTCTCCAAGCCCTTCTTCTCCTTCAGCACCACAGTGAACCTTGTGATAAGGACTGCAATCCGCCTCAACGACTGCAATGGCCTTTTGGACCTACAGCCTCAGTTTCTCCAAATCCACAGAGCCATCAGTGCTAACTTTTAGAAGCAAACTGGATAATGTCACCCATCTTCTTGAAATCCTCTCATGATCCACCATGACTCAGGAGAGAGCAATGACTCTGCAGTGTGATATTCAACATCCACCATGATCTCACTCTACCAGTATGGCAGCATGGTCTCTGAGTCTCCCTGCCTCTGACTTTATGCTATAATTCCAGCCATCATCTTAGAGTCTCATATTCTTCATATCTCTCCCATTGCCTCAAGTCCTGCACTGCTTTCCCTGTCTTCCTTTATCCCATTTTGGAAATTTTGCTGACACTCTTCTCTCAGCCTTCATTGAGAACCCCTATGCCATTCTCTTAGGATTCCTTATGCTGACAATTATCATTAAACTTGCTTATTTATATTAGCTTTATTATATGTCTGCTCCTATCCCACAGCTAAGGTAAAAAAACAAAACAAATGGGCAAGCAACAAGAATAAAACAATGAGATTTTTACCCCCAGTCCTTTAGCACTGATTCTGAACATTTCAAATAAAATAAATAAATGTATGCATCAGTGAATGATTGATTTGCTAAGGGGAAAGTATACAACATTACAGATAATAAAAGAGATGAAATGGAAATAAAAACATTTGAGTTAGATTCTGATATCACGGAGGAAGTTGATGTAATATCTTAAAGGTATTTATGAAAATGATCTGGATGATGCAGACGAGATAGTTAAGTGATCATCATGGTTTCTAACAAGTCAAGTTTCTTAAATAAAGAATGACCTACAAGTGACAGCATTCATTTGTTGATTGATTCTTTTTATTTCAAATATATTCGAGGAGCTCCTGCTATGAGTCAAATAGCTTTTCAGGCATTAGGAATGAAATGGTGAGCAAGAAAATGAGCTGCTCTTGCTTTCATGGAGTTTAATATCACAGGAATGAAACAGACATAAAACAGGCATATTCATTTTGACTCTGAATAAAAACAATATGGTCCTTTGGAAATAAATAACCTAAGAATCTGACCTGGTTGAAAGGATCAGGGAAGACTCAGCTGAGAAGTGAAAATTGGGCCATGAGCTAAAAATGGTAGGAGTTAACTGAACTGAGGCTGGAATTAGAGAAGAAAACAAAGTGGAAGAAGAGAAGTACAAACATAGGTGTGTGAGAACACAACAGAAGAGAATAAAGGGAAGTAGAATCTTTTTTTTTTTCAAGATTTTATTTATTTATTCATGAGAGACACAGGCAGAGGGAGAAGCAGGCTCCACTCAGGGAGCCCGACGTGGGACTCGATCTGGGACTCCAGGATCAGGCCCTGGGCCAAAGGCAGGTGCTAAACCACTGAGCCACCTGGGAATCCCCAAGGGAAGTAGAATATTATTAGTGTGTCATAAGAGGGCAGAGCAAGATAGTGACTCAAGAAAAATGACAGTAACTGCTAAGTTTATTGGCTTATCAAGCCCTTATCATGTTGCAGATACTGTGCTACATGTTTTTACCTTGTATTTTGACCTAATAATGGCAAAAAAAAAAAAAAATCCTATGGGAACTTATAACAACTTTTCCCATTTTTCACATAGCAGAACTATACATACTATTAAATTGTCTATAGTCTCAGCTAGTGAATGATGAAGTCCCAGCGAGAAACTCTGGGCCATGTGTTTATAATCAATACTGCAGAGTAGACAGGAAGGGCTGGAGTGTCAGACAATGTGCTCCTTCACTCCTGGGCCTCCAAAGACCGAGCTGTTCTTTGAATAAAATTTCATATATTTATATTTAAGAGAAGTTTTCCACTTAATACTTGTGTGCCATCTCCTATAAAGGGCAAAACTGAGAGGATAAAATGTGGGAACTTCTGGTGTATCAATTTATAATATAGTCTCTCCACTTTTTCGCTAAAGGCGGGTTGCTGGTGGGCAGGAACAAGACAATACAGCATTGAATCCACTTTATAAAGTTCCTTAGAAAACTCTGGTTTCCACGGATTTCAGAGATATGAACAGAGAGAGACACTGCCAGCATCTTGTTCTCTAGTCTTTCCGCGACAGCACACCCTCCTAATGGCTTTCCTGAAATTGCTTGAGTCTTGTCATCTGACACAATAACTGAGGCAGGACTTTGAGAGGTGGAGAGGGGACAGAAGTGTAGATGCTGGTGGTGGCTTCAGATTTCTCGCCTTCCCAGGGGCAGCTGTGATATTGCCACTGCATAACAATAGCCAGTTTTTCATGAATTTACTTTGGAGAAAATGAGTCTTGAGATGGCCTCAATTTGTCTTCAAATGGTAAGCTATTTCTACATTTGTTTAGTGTCCCAATACACCAAAGAAATGGAATACATAATATTATCCAGATCAGTAACTGGATTCATGGAGCGCCTGGGTGGCTCAGTAGGTGAAGTGTCTGCCTTCAGCTCAGGGCATGATCCCCAGGTCCTAGGATCGAGCCCCACATCAGACTCCCTCTTCAAATGGGAGCCTGCTTCTCCCTCTCCCTCTGCCGTCCCCCTGCTTGTGCTCTCTCTCTCAAACAAATAATTAAAAATCTTTTTTTTTTTTAAGTAACTGGATTCATTACAGAAATGATAGCTGGTGTTCATAACAGAGTAAGGAGAAAGGTTGACTTATGGGCAGTTTCTAAAATCTCCAGAGGTGATATGCCCAACCTAAAGTGACAACAGCTAGGATTAGCCCCCGTGGCAGCTCTTACTGACTTCTACTACCAACCACATCGGAATCCTGACCCCCGGCAGTGATGTGCTTACTGGGCAGAGGTACCATGAGGACTTTGGGGCATGCTGTCAGCAAGCTGGCAAGCATTTCTCTCGCTGATCTCACCTTTCCTAACCATGCATTTTCTTTACCGAAGCAGTAGTTACATTAAACACTTGTGTTTTCATACTAGCATTTCATTTTTTAAACATAAAAAGAAATGATCACTGTCACATACCCTCAGCCATTTGGCAATGGGGAGTAAGAAAACACTGGTGGCTTTTAAAGCTTAGAGAAAATAATTTAGGTGATTAAAATAATTTCAAATACCATTTTGGTTAAAATATTTAAGTGCATGGGTTTGCAACTTGGATAAATAAATGGTGTCAGGTAAAATACAAATCACAGTAAAATAAGAAATAATTACTGTGTACTGTCTTTGGTTCTGGGATAAGGGAGGGGAGTGTACTTTCTCTTTTCAGTCACCAGAGGGAAAGAAAAAAGTGCTGCTGTTATGGTTATATGGTATTTCAAATGCTGCATCTTCTAAGGATTACTCCAAATATAGTCTATGAGAGCACATTTCTCCCTCAGATTCATTATAAGTCAGTTTCACTGCATGGAAAGCAGATGCTATTGGAGACAGAAAAGCTGCTTTACTCACACATTACCAAGCATTCTACAAAACAAAAGCAAAAAACAAACAAATTATAATGCATACCTCTGAAGACCAACGTTGAAACATTTGCCACAGAACGGTGCATTTTTTGATGACTTCTAGATTTTTTTTACTTATGGGTCCAATGTCTTAATTAAAAGTTAAGCTAGTTTTGTATATATATGTTAGAGTCACTAACTTAAAATAAGTGACATATTTTAGAAATCACCCACCCACACAAATGGACAGAAATTTAACTAAACTTTCTCTACTGAGCCTGGTGATAAAATGTAAATTGTTACTATGGGTTTAGAGTTGAATACTATCAATTAACATTTTTTTCCAGTTCACTGAAGATATACAGGAAATTTTTCATCACACACACACACACACACACACAACTTCAGATTTCAGTGAAGAGTACTTCGTTGGAAATGGTCAATACTCCTGGTATTGCCTTGAGCAAATGAAACAGATGCACTTCTGTAAAAGGAGGTGTCTCTGCTGCTATTTTACTCTGGTTAATCGTTTAAGAAAGGAAGAAGCTGTGCTTTTCTCCCCAGACTTCAATAATTTTAATTGCTGACTTTATTCCTGATACTTGATGGTCAGGGTGTTCTAAGATTTTGCAGTCCTCAAAACTCTTTTCAGAAAGCCCCTTCAGGAGACCTGGCAGGGACTCTGGCCCCAGCATCAAAATATGGTCATAAAATTCGTATTTTACTGCTCTTATTGCCTTAATAGGAAGCACTCCAATGCTTATCCTGTACCCCGTAAAGGTAAGGAATGTTCGAGATTGGCACAATCATGCCGGCAACTCTTAATGACATGCTCAAAATAAGTGTTGGCTTCTGAACCATGTCTCTTCTGGGCCTACTTCTTCTGCCCACTCAGGGTTCACTGTCAAAGAACCTAGATTCATTTAGAGAAGATTGAGAGGAAATACCAACAAAAAGAAAGAATGCAACAAATAAATAGGAT
This sequence comes from Vulpes vulpes, assembly GCF_048418805.1. Taxonomy (NCBI): domain Eukaryota; kingdom Metazoa; phylum Chordata; class Mammalia; order Carnivora; family Canidae; genus Vulpes; species Vulpes vulpes. Next base: position 31,419 of record NW_027325740.1, read on the forward strand.
CTAGGAGTGTTTTTACTTTTTTTCTTTGAGCGGGATTTGTTATTCCTTTGTGTGTGTGTGGAATCCAACAAATCAAACTCTGGGTTATTGGTCCATAAGCAGAGGAATGTATTCATGCTCACACACACCACGCTCCTCTTTATCTTTTTCTGAGCTTCCCGGCTCCAGTGTCTGTTTTGAAGGACAGGTGTTGACATTAGCTATTTTAGTTTGTTCCACCAACCCAGGTGTTCAATTCTTGTGCCAGATTCGATTTCCAACAATTGTGTGTTACGCATTTAATACCTGGTATTTAGTCTCCTTTGACTGTGAAGAGTAAATGGACAATGAAGAGTGAATGCACAGTGCATAAAGCAGTTCACATGGGGAATCTCAGGCAGAATTGGATTTTATAGTTAGTACTACCAGTCGTCTTTATCATTGTAGATCCCCTTCTTCTTTGTGCTCCTTTTCTTAAATGACCTCCCCCTTAAACTCTTTAACCTTCTCCTCTGTATGCTCAACCTAGTTGTAAAGATTTTCTAATTATTATCAGCAGATAATAAATGGTATGTACCATCTTTGAGGGTGTTTGTATTGAGGAGTATTCCATGTCAAGACCCCTTAAATCGTAACATTATAGGTCTATCCACTCCATCTACTCTAAGAGCTGATTTTGTTTCACACATAAAAGGATTTGACTACTTGGCCAGGAAATTCAGTTATGGTATATAGACAACCTTATAAAATGTTCTGGCTGGAATTTATAGGTTGTTTTACTCTGTTGAGCAGTCATAATTTCAAAAGACACAAGATCGCAACTCTCAAGGTTGAATAATCACTGGTGGTGTCCTGAAGAGCCAAAATGTCACAATAAGGCTAAATGGCATATGCTTTTGACCCAGCTGTCAAGTGTTATTAATAGGCTGACTTAAAAAATGAAAGCAGTAGGGGTGTCATCTATATTTTGAGGTCCATATGCTTAATGCAGTAAAACACCTGCCAGGGCTAGTTTCTGGTTCCAAATGAAGTAAATCAGCCTGCTTTCTTACCCCCGCCCCACCCCAACAGTTAAAAATACATCAACACCTACTCAGAATGTTACAATGTGCCATAACCCTCAGGCTATCACCTCTTCCACTCTGAACTGCTTGCGATTCAAGGTACGAGAACTGTTTCAATTCTTGTCGCCTTTGGAATAAACCTTTTTATATATATTCCTTTGCTCTGTGTGTGTGTGTGTGTGTGTGTGTGTGTGTGTGTGTGTGTTAATTGGGCCCCTCATCTTCCTCATCTTTTATTATCTTCAAAGTTTACTAAGTTGAAATGGAAAGTCTGTGCACTTACAACATGGAAATCAAAAAGCATTTGCGAAATTCTATCTCAAGATGCTAAACTGTGTTCATGATTAGATATATCAGAAAGTAACTCACACTTATAAACTATTATCTGTCAATCTATAGTGATTCTTTTCAGAGGAAGATACTCTGGTTTTAAAATCATTTATTTTATATGGGTTCATTTAAAAGAGAAATATTCAAGTTGTTGGGTTATTGTGTGGGTGTAACTCATTGAGTTTGACTAGGCCTGAGCTGAGCAGATAGGAATCTTAATTAAGATTTGGTCAAGCTGGGCAGCCCCTGTGGCCCAGTGGTTTAGCACCGCCTTCAGGGTGTGATCCTGGAGACCCGGGATGGAATCCCATGTTGGGCTCCCTGCATGGAGCCTGCTTCTCCCTCTGCCTGTTTCTCTCTCTCTCTCTCTTTCTCTCTCTGTGTGTGTGTGTGTCTGTCATGAATAAATAAATAAAATCTTAAAAAAAAAAAAAGATTTGGTCAAGCTGAACAATCCAAAGTCACTTAGTTTTTCGATTAGAATAGGTTCTCCATACTTTTATAACTATGATATTAGTAATTATCCCATTTTAGCAAGAATCTATTATTCCTTGTGTCCACGAGTAGGGAGTACAGGACCAGGACGGTAGGAGAGGGAAGAAAAGGAGAATAGAGTGTTGGTGGTAATTCATGCTTTATCCCAAGCCCTTGCTTGAGCCTATTCACTTTAGCAGCTTTTATTATTATGCTTCATTTCTTTTGGTAATCTTTTAGTTTGAATTTTCAATTCATTTTCTTCATTTTCTCGGAGAGTTTAAAAACTTATCCTCAAGACAATTCCAAAACAGCAGTTCCCCAAATTTTTCTCAATGATATATACACTCTATTACTGTACATTCTTCCAGAGTGACTATTTGGCAAGAGAAGTTTCATTTGACTAGTAATATATTTTCCTTTTTCTAAGTCTTATTATTTTTTCCCATCTTATACTTGTTACTTTAAACACCAAATCTGGGGATCCCTGGGTGGCGCAGCGGTTTGGCGCCTGCCTTTGGCCCAGGGCGCGATCCTGGAGACCCGGGATTGAATCCCACATCAGGCTCCCGGTGCATGGAGCCTGCTTCTCCCTCTGCCTGTGTCTCTGCCTCTCTCTCCCTCTCTGTGACTATCATAAATAAATAAAAAATTTAAAAAAAAAATGACATTTAAAAAAAAAAATAAAAAAAAAAAAAATAAACACCAAATCTTTCACATCATTTAACAAATGACTATGCAGTACTGACAACTATCATTGAACTTTCATATGCATTTGATATACTGTCAGATGTTGACCACCAAGTTGAGAGAATCTGATTTATTATCATCTACCTCATCTTCCCTCTTTTCTCCTGAGAAATAATCAATCCCACTTTTAGGCAACATGTCTCCTGTTGCCTTACCCAAATAATGTTTACAAGAGTGTTGAAACAGCAATGAAAGTTCATACCAAATTCCTATAACATTTCTAATGTTAGAGATGAACTGAGTTTACTTTTCTGTGCATTGTGGAAAAGTATAAAGGTAATAATCGGATGTCTCAGCAAAGATTGTTGGTAGATAATTTCATGAGTAAATGTCAGATCAATAGCATTACATTCCGCTGACATTTCTTCCCTTGGGTGCCTCCAGCTTAGTTGGAATCTAAACTAAAATCACCTAATAAGCATAACCAAAGAGGTACTGCCATTGATTGTTGGTCTAATTGAGTTCTTTTTCAGGTGTTCACACCATCCGAAAGGAAAAAAAAAAAAGATATTTTCTTTAATTCTGTGATCTTAATGACACCTTCTTAATTCTACATTCACTGTGCCTTCTTTCCTTTTTTCTTCTCTGGTTTCACACTGCATCCATTGGATTGCTTTATTATATCACTTTTACAGTCACACAAAGACACTTACAGTCAAAAAAATGGTAGTGTCCTTGATGATAATTTTTATATCACTGTTCAATAGCCTTAGTTAAAACTCTAATTTTATGCATGCATACCAGATAAAAAGAGCTCAAGGTCTTCTCAGGCAATAAATACGAGAAGTCCTGTCTTTCACAGGCCATGAAAGTAGGTTCATTCTCCCAAGAATCAAATCAGAGACATTATGATTGCTTCCTACTATTAGTCATTTGATGTCTCACTGGTACTGGATTGAAAAGTAAAAAAAGAAACACACACACACACACACACATATATATATATTATAATAAGATTTTATTTATTTATTCATGAGAGACAGACAGGCAAGGACATAGGCAGAGGGAGAAACAAGCTCCATGCAGGGAGCCCGATGTGGGACTCGATCCGGGAACTCCACCCTCACGCCTGAGCCAAAGACAGATGCTCAACCACTGAGTCACCCAGGCATCCTCCCACCAAAAAAAAAAAAAAAAAAAAAATCTTGATTGTAAATTTCCTTGAGACACGGTACACTTGCACTAAGTAGAACAATTACCAATACAAGCCATAAAATAAAGATAGAAGGAAGAATGTGGTAATCAGTTTTTGAAATGTTTTGGAAATGGCAATTTGACCACTTAGATAATTTAACCCTAATATAGACTTCTCTTCAAATAATATGGAAATATCAAAAATATATTACTATAAAAAATAATGATAAAAGTGTATTAAATGTTTTCACATTTTATTGGATCCTATTGGACTTTTTCTTTACATGTCCATTTTACATAGTGAATCAAGAACCACAAAGATATTTCACATTTGACTCTTTTTCTTTTCATAAACTACATCTAATTCGTACCAAATACTTTCTGTTTTCCATTTGAAATACATTCATAATTTCTGCACTTCTACTACCTCTACTGCCACCTGATTTCAGTTACCTCAATCTCTAACATAAATTATTGAAATACCTTCCTAACTGGTCTGCCTTTGGGCCTTGCAGCCTTGAAGTATTTTGTCAGCACAACAGAGATGTTTTCAAAACATATCAGATTGTGTAATTTTTCTGCTCAACAATTTTCCAGTCTATATAAGTCAAAGTCTAAGAGTGCTAGCCAGTGCTCTACCCTGTGTGCAACTCCCACCCTAGCCCCTACCTCTCTGTCTTCATCTCCCACTAACATCATCTACCCTTCCCCCATTCTTGCTACATTAGCTTCCTTGTTGTCTACATGCTAGGGAGCACATGATGTCTCTTTCCAATCCCAACTCAAATGTCACAGAGTAAGACTTTCGCTACTACCCTATTTACAAGTGCAACCCTTTCACTTTCCCCCTGCACACCCAATACTCATTCAGACATCATCTTTCTCCATAGCACTTGTTAACCAATTGATGTATTATGAATTTATCAATTTATTGTCTTCTCCTTTTCCTCTTAAACATAAGTTCCATAGAGGACAAGGATTTTTTTCCTGTTTTACTTATTGCTAATATTCCCAGTCACTAGGTCACTAGAATAGTCCTGGTTATAGCATACGCTTAATAAGCACTTGTTTGAATGAACAGAATGAAAGAAACGTGCTTGGCAGAGTACGTTGGACATGGTAATTACACCGTAAATGGTGGCCATTGTTATAAAGATTTTTTTCCTAGGAAAGCTAGATTATACATAATATCCAGCACTCTAACTGTGGAGTAAAAACTACATTTGAATTCCCTAATAATGAAAACTTGGGAAAGTTATTTAGTTTCAATGAACATTTATTTCTTTATCTATAAAACAGAACTGCTAACACCATATAGATTCCAGTTTCACAAGTACTGGATGACAATGAAATGACAAGTTTGAAATGTCTATTATAGTACTTGGTCTAAATCAACACAGATTTGCTTTTTCTGATTCCTATCCATCCCTTCCTAATGTTCTTTGATAATTACTTTTTGGATGCCTACCATGTGCCAAGCACTGATTGCCACTGGATGTCAAAATATGAGATACAGTTCTTGCTCTCAAAGTGCTTACAATCCATCGAGGAGACAAACACATGAATCATTTTTTTTTTACTTTAAAGTAACAGAGAAAGTAAAATAATAGAAGTTGTCTAGATTAGATAGTACCGAAGCTAAATTTTGAAGGATGGCTGACATTTACCCAAGCATCCAAGCTCAGAAATAAGGGAAGCTTTTCCTGGGGAAGAGAATAGCATAAGCAAACATGCAGAAGCACAGGTGAAGAAACACAGCATGTATGGAAATTTATGACCAGCTGTGTAAGGCAAGACGGCAAGGCAAAAACCAGGAGTAGCCAGAGATGAGGCCAAGAAGGCTGAAAGACATCAGGCTCTTGGAAGTCCTGCATATCATACCAAAGGACTTAGTTTGCATCCCCTTGATACCAATAGGGGTGGGGAAGGAGATGAGAGTATTGCAGAGTCATATGTATGTTTTAGAAAGATAATTATGCCAAATACGTGAAGGATGGATTTTAGTGAGTGGCAGAAACAATAGCGCTTTAAGAGTATGGAATTTGCAACCAGACTGTTACATTCCAATCTCACTAGTCCATCATTTCCTTTAGTTCCCAGCCTACTAACAGATTTGAATTCTGCTAGCAACTTCCACTTACAAACTAGGTGTCCTCAGAAAGTTATGCACCTGTCCCAATGTTTCTATCTGTAAAAATGGGATTAAAACTAGGATGGTTTTCTTCAAAGTGTTATTATGATCATTAAAGACATTAAAGTTATAAGTTAAACCTGTAAAGTTCTTACAAGTTATTTAACTTGTAGACTTAAATAATGCATTTAACAAAATGCTTTAATGATGGAACATTTAAAATCTGTACAATTAAGAAATACAGGACACTAATTAGAAGGTCATTATTTCGTTCTATTTGTAAAATTAAAAAGGATTATGGGAGTCTAATCAGTATAGTACTCTTTTCCATTAAGATATCAGTGGTAATAGTGATAGAAAGGAGATGGATTCAGAAGTTTTTCTGAAGTAAAACCAACAGAGCCTGATTTTGCCTTCTAGGCTCATACAGTAGGTCACAAATCACCACAAATTCCCATGCATACTGTGTTTTTTCAGAACTAGTGAGTGACCAGCCAGGTTGGGAAAAAAGGTAGTTAAAGGAGCCTGGGACTTCTTAGGTAGAGAGTTAGGAGTCTAGGGGTTTCTAGTTCGGACAATTCTGAATGTCATTTTATGAAATCTGGGATAAAGAAAGAGATATTTTATATATCCCAGTTCTATCTATACCTACTTTTCACCAAATATTTATTTGGTACCTAATACGTAACTGTATCATGCTAGGTACATATATATAATATCTGCCTTCATAAAGCTTAAATTATAATGATAAAAAAATAATGATTGACATAAACATTTAATTAATGAAATAAATAACTAATAAAGTAAATGACATTAAATTATAAAGATATTGTTATACAACAATGTAATAAATTAACTGTTACTTAAAAATGACAGAAAAACCGGGATGCCTGGGTGGCTCCGTGGTTGAGTGCCTGCCTTTGTCCCAGAGCGTGATCCTGGAGTCCAGGGATTGAGTTCCACATTAGGCTTCCTGCAGGGAGCCTGCTTCTCCCTCTGCCTCTGTCTCTGCCTCTCTCTCTCTCTCATGAATAAATAAATAAAATCTTTCTAAAAAATGACAGAAAAGAGACCATATATAGCAAAGGCACTGATCTAGTCTAGTGAGATTGTAACATTTAAAAAATCTGAGAGATAAGCAGTAGATAACAAGGATATATATAAGATGAAGCTAGCAAGATAAACAAGGGTTAATTCTTTCTGTTTAACAGATCTTTCTCCTTCCCAGGGCAAAAAGGTAATTTCAAAGAGTAGGTAACTTCTGATGTAGCTTTCCTGCCCCCTTCATGTATCTAGGCCCTTTCTGAGTACATGAAGCTCACTATGCCATGTGGCTTCTTATTGATGGTGATTTTTCTTCTATGGTCCTATTCTTCATCCTTGAAGTCTTATCTTTGTTGTCTACCCCAAGTTCCTTACAGTTAATCAGACAAATCTAGGTCTAGAGCACAATGGTGTACATGGTTCAAGTTTTATTCTATTAGATTCTTAGATGTTAGGCAAATCAGGAACTTGCCAGAAACTACTTTAATCTTTATATATCCTATCCATCCTAGAAGCTTAAGCTGGACTTACAAGAGGCTGTCATCCACTTTTTTTTTCTTTTTTAATTTATTCATGAGAGACACACAGAGAGAGGCAGAGACAGTGCAAATCAAGGCCATACAAACATTACTATTCAGCAATCATATTATCACAGAACAAATAGGTTATGTTTTTATATACTGGTTCAGGAGTTCAGAAACCAACAATGAACTGGTGATTTTCCTTATGTTGATTCAAAGCAAAAACTTGATAAAAATGTCAATCTTCTTATAATTCTCTGATCCAAATCTTTAATTCTTCAACATTATTATAGCTTTTAAGATGAATTTTTAACCATCTGAGGCACATGGACTTTCATTATCTGGCACTTGCCTACCTCCATACTCAGTTCTACTTTTTTCTCCTGGAACATTTTTCCTTCCAGCCCTTCTGAGCCTCAAAGAGTGCTGCCTCAAGTTTCTGTGTCTTTGAACATGCAGTTCCCCTGGGCCCCGGCCTCATTCATCCCTAGTCTTCCATCCTTCCAAGCTCAGTCCAAGTGCACCACATTTTAGAGAGCCTTCCTTGATTCTCCACTGTGAAGAGTCAGATCTCCTTTAAAGAGATAACAGCACTTAGCTCAAAGTGTGCAGTTAGCTGGCAGGCTACAGCTGTTAACCCCTTCATGATTCATCTTGGCTCTTGAGCTAGTATCATGCTTCAGACCTGGCTCTTACCAGGGGCCATACTCAGTTCATTGCCATGTGAGTCTCTCCATAAAGTAGCTCAGAAGGAAGCAGCTGACTTCATCTGAGTGAGCAAGCAAGATCCAGAGAGTGCAAATGAGATGAAAGCCATACCTCTTTATGACCTAATTTCAGAAATGAAACTCCTTCATGCCATATTCCCTTCATTAGAAAAGAACTACTCAAGGAAAGAGGTTACACAATGATGTAAATACCAGGGAGCCCAACTCATTGGGAGCCTACCCCATGTGGTAAACTGTTTGTCAACACTCTGCGGTTTCTCTCTTCATCTTTTCCATGAGAATATTTTCAGCTTAGATCACAAGTATTTATTGAACACTATGTACAGGCATACTTCAGAACTATAACATGAGTCTTCCTTTCTCATTACTTTATTTAGCACTCAACTTATTCTGTAAAACTTTGACTCCTACTCATTTAATGCATATTTACTAAGCATGTACTATGCGCCTGAAATTGTACTAGATATTGGTATTTCCAAAATGAATAAGGACTCAGAAACAAATTTTTAACCTCCACCAATTTTATGTATAATTTTAATTAGCTTCATTTTACAATAGAAGTGACCTTTTAAAGCTTAATCCTATAACCATATTTTTTATAGAAAAATAATTATTCTTTGGTATAATGCATACTTCAAGAATTATGCTATCAGGTTACTTATATGTTTGGGTTTTTAGAACATGGCAGGATAAATACCCTTATTTGAAAATGCATTATTGCTCCTGATTTTGTTGTTCCTATTAATGTTTTGTTTATGCCATTAAAACAGCTGCAGTGATTTAGATTCCTGTTTATAATAATGTGTGAACCCAGACATTTATAGTCGGAACATGAAAATGAACTAGCCTGGCATATCCACAATGGTTGCAGTACTCTCACTCTCTCTCTCTTTTAATACTGCTGATTGATTGTACATTAGTTTGCATTAAACTTAAAGTTGTATTCCTCTTGCAAATTGCTTTTCTCCTTTACTCCAAAATATATCATAAATTAATTGTAAAACTACTAAGCACATAGCTACAGGATGGAAAACAACTGCTTTAAGCCAGGCCAAAATGATACATGTAGCTCCTAGAAGTCTATCTACTGGGTTGTGTATCACATTAAAACAAGTACAGCTCGATCTGACCAAGAGTTATATGGGCTGGTTCTCAGAATCATTCTGCCTCTGTCACAGCAGAGGGTGGAAAGTACAGGAGATAAGATGTGATAGATCAGTAGCATGGAGTAATAATGACAGTTTGAGATTCTGAGTGTAAACAATCTGATAATAACTGAGGCCAAGGTAAAAGAATAGAATGCAGGACTAGTAATAAAGAGATTTATTCAGGGAGAACCATAGTTATTTGGAGGCTATTTTTTAAAAGTAGGTTCTATGCATACATAGAAAATTTTTAAAAATTAAGTAAATAAATAAGTGCATTGCTCAAAATCCTAGAAATTTTTTAAAAATTACTTAACTTTTGACTCTGAATCCTTATTTGGATGTTTGGTAAAACTATTGGGGCAGATGATATATAAAATATTAACTTGTGGCATAGAAGCACTAACCATTGACAAATGTTTGTTCTGCTGACTTCTGACTCAATCTGGAAGATTTGGGGTTATAATTACCCCTGTGCTGGGGTGCCTGAAGGGCTCAATAGATTAAGTGTCTGCCTTCTAATCAGGTCATGATCCCAGGGTCCTGGAATCAGGCCCCAAATCCTGCTCTCTGCTCAGCAGGGAGCCTGCTTCTCCCTCTCCCTCTGTACCCCACCCCATGTTGTGTTCTCTCTCTCTCTCTCTCTCTGCTCTTTCTCAAATAAATAAATAAAATCTTAAAACAAAACAAAACAAAATTACCCCTGGAGGACAAAAGAGAGATTTTACCAAGGTTCAGCAGATAAAAGATATAAATTAATTATAGTCTCCCCAAGATTGGAGAAGAAAAATAAAACCTAGATTCTAGGCATGAGATTGACAACACTTTTAAATGAACTTATTTTGATAGAATCAGTTTACTTCCTTTGGCCAAAGTAGACAAAAATGCTACTTTGAGAAGAAAGTGGTGGGGTGGCAATTTGCCTGGATCGGCCATTTAGCAATGTCTGAGACATTTTTTTATTATTATACTTGGAGAGGTGATAGTGGTATCTAGTGAGTAGAGGCCAGGGGTGCTGCTAACCATCCTACAGTGCAGAGGATAACCTCCCACAACAAAGAATTATCAGGCTTCTAATGTCAGTAGTGCCAGGGTTGAGAAACCTGAGGTGGGCATTAAATGAACACTGAGAGAAAAGGTGGAGAAAGGCATAGTAGGGAAATCTGATGTTTGTGTCCCCTTTTCCAATGCAAATTAAGAGGAAGGAACCAAGATGTTCCTTGCAAGACATAGGCAAACCTAAATGAAGAAGAGACATGTTTTCTAAGTACAGTAGAAGAAAACAAGCCAACAAATATGCCCTGGAGAAAGACAGTGACATCTAAGCATGAAAGGTACTCAGATAAGGTCCTTAGTTTCCCACAGGTCTGAAGGTTGCCTAAGAAGATCTGTTAAGTTCCCCCATAGGCCCAGAATGACCTGCAGGGCTAGCTGGGAGAGTAAGCCACAAATCTACTGCAAGGCAAAGGGTGCTCACCTCAGACAGGTATGCATGCACTACACATGAGACCCATGAGGAACTCTTAGGGGCTGGATGGGTGCAAAGTCCAGTGCCTGGCTCTGTCCAAGACACACAGACCTGGGCACATAGGCCAGCCCAGACCAGCTCTGGAGTATAATAAGACAGGCTGTGTGATTCCTACCATGATGCTGTTCAGCTAAGACCCTAAAGACATGAGCCCCCTCCTTCTCTTGCCACCACCTCACATGCTCCGTGCTGAACTACACCTGGGAACCAGTACTATTTCACATGACTTTCAAAATAAAATGGGAAGGAAGAAAGACCTTTTAAGGAGAGAACAATGACATAAAAATGAACCTTTGAGCATCACTGAAGTGCTCCTGAGGTGGCTAAGCTCTTCTGAAGTGGCCTAAAACACCGTGCAGTAGGACAGAATTTACCTTAAAGCTCATACAATAAGTTCTCTGGCAAAGGTTCAAAGTTTGGTCAAGACAAAATATATTTTTTTAAATACCTCTGTTACACAGACTGTTGTAACTTGAAAGATCATGCCTGTTACAACACTTCTGGTGCTTTTTATTTCTTGACATTGTAAGAGACTGTGAGACAGGACTTCTGGTATAACTGATTATTACTTTCTCTTTGCTTTCAATCTTAAAAGTTGCATCCCTTAATGACATGGGCTATCTGCCAATGGTTTACTCATCCCTTTTCCTCTTATTAATTCTTACTAATTCTTTTTGTCTAACTTAACTTCTCTTCCACCTGGAAACTTTTCCTGACCACTCTAGATTAGTTTAAAAGCCCCCCTGAAATACATTTTCATAGTACTTAACAAACTTTATTGTAATTCTTTATTAAATTATTCATTTTCTTTGAAGACAAGGTCAGTGGTGATGGCTTGTCATGGACTCCCCAGTGCCTAACACAGTACTTAACATATTTTAGGCATTAATGAATGTAGGTTTTTCTAATTAAGATATTAAATATGTTGAACCCTGCAATGATGGTTAAGTTTTAATAGCTAATTATCACTCTTGTAATTTCTCCCCAATTTTCTACATTAAAAAGCCCTATTTGTGCCACACCTATGGATATTATTTTTGAAAATTATTAGTTTTTAAGAATCAATTTTGAGACTGTGTAGCTTCCTATTTCCTGGGTGATAAAAAGTAGGACCACGGCTTTTTTTTTTTTTTTTTTTTTTAGGACCATGGCTTATAAGACAGAGATTATAAATTACATGTTTGAGTTGGAGGCTCCCAAAGGCAAGATGTTGTGCTGTTTCATAGAACCAGATACACATAACAAATATTAACTGGTTTCCCTTGAATGAGGAAGAAAATGTGGAGAATACCATAGGCTTCAGAGGCTCGCAAGGCCAATGTAGCAGAGTGTTGATTCCACTGCTTACCAATTTTGTGATCTTAGAAATAACCTATTCAGGCATCTGTTTCTTAATATGCAAAAATGGGCATAATAATACCTAATTATATTTTTGCTGATTACATATTTATGAGAGGGAAGGAGAGAGAGAGAAAGAAAAGAGAGAGGAAGGAAGAAAAAAGGTAAGGTAAGGTAAGGAGAAGAGAAGAGAAAGAGGAGAAGAGAAGAGAAAGAGGAGAAGAGAAGAGAAGAGAAGAGAAGAGAAGAGAAGAGAAGAGAAGAGAAGAGAAGAGAAGAGAAAGAAGAGAAGAGAAGAGAAGAGAAGAGAAGAGAAGAGAAGAGAAGAGAAGAGAAGAGAAAGAAGAGAAGAGAATTTTCATCTAGATCCTAGTATAGGCTGAAAAATAATCCAATTTCTCCCCATAAAAATATTAACTATCTACCTCAGATTTCTAATTCTGCTGATGAGAGAAGTCAATTGGTTTCTTTTTTTTTTTTTTTTTTTTTTTGAGAGAGAGAGAGAGAGAGAGAGAATAGACACTGAGGTGAAGAAGGAGGAGAGAGAGACGGAAAGAGAATTTTAAGCAGGCTCCATGCCCAGCATAAAGCTCAATGCGGTTCTTTCTCAGGACCCTGAGATCATGACCTGAACTGAAATCAAGGATCAGGTGCTTAACTGACTGAACCACCCAAGTGCCCCAGTCAATTAGTTTCTTAAATGACACCTTCTACCAAACCAAAAAGGCCCTGCTGCTATCATCATCATCATCATCATCATCATTCTTAAGTCTTCAAGTTCCCCAACAAATGAGAATAATCCAGGTTGCTCTGTTCTCCCATAGCCATAGTTTGTGATGCAACATTTGCTGGATCCCTGGTAATTGCTTTCTGAGGCTACTCCAACACCAAAACATTTAAGTTTAAGAAATTTCTTAAAAATAAAGAATGCCCTTTGACAAAACTTGCTAATGGGGGAGGGGGGGAGTGTTCTCTTTCCCCTTAATGAGCTGAATTGAGGAAACCCAGGTCTGTAGTATGTCAAAAAGTTGGTGATGCACAGAGTTAACAGGATGGAGGTACTGAAACTGAGCTATTTTGTGATAGAACTGATGATTAAAGATGTAATTTGTCTGACTTTTTTTAATCCTACCATACTGAATTGGAGGAGAAAGAATAATTACATATGGTTCTAAAATCAGTTATTAAAAAAGATCCTTTAGGATACAAATTTAATATCAATTTTATGATTAAATTATGCCATTGTATTCCCAGAGCCTCTGGGTCTCTATGGTTTGATACAGATTCCTGTAATCTGCCTCTTCCCTGTCTTTCCACCTCCTTCCTGTTGCTCATCCTCATTATATACTTACTCCAGTCATATTGGGATACTTGTGATTCTCAAATAAACTGTGATATTTTACCCTTTTGTGACCTTGCCTTCCTAAGCAGAGGCTATCACTTCCACCTATTATACTTTACATTTCGATTCATTTATTCAACCAACATTTATTAAGTACCTCCTATATCTCAGTTATAGCAGAAGGTTCTCAGAAAATACAATGCTAATGACATGATCTCTTTCCTCAGAGAGTTTGAGGTCCTATAAAGGGAAACCTGTAGATAAATGTTCAGAGATGATATGATGGATGCAATAGAAGAGAATATTGCATACAGAGGTAAGAAGATTTGAAACAAGATTCAGAGAGGTTATCACGACTGAGCTGAGTTTTAAATGAAGGCTAGAAGGCAGAGAGAGCTGTGGAGTAAAAAGTAGGGTTATGAAACCCCCTGGTGTGTTAGGGAAAGTACTGTGAGGAACCACAAACATAACGGCATAGTGGTGAACAATTAATAAGATAGGCTTAGAGTCCAAGATCAGAGTCTGGATTCAGACTCTGGGTGCCTGTCCCTTGTGTATACACTCAAGCCTCTCAATTCCCTCATCTATAAAAGGTATATAATCATTTTCCACGGTGTCATAAAAATTAGTTGAGAGCATATAAAGCACTCAGCTTGAGCACATTATAAGGGCACAAAAACATTTTTTTATTGTTTATGTTATTATTCTGGAGGCTGTTTGGTGTGAGGGAGTGGTGTGTGGTGAGAGACAGTATTAGAAAGATAAAATGGTGCTAATTAAAAGGCTTGATATGCCATATATATGGTAGACAAAATAATAAGTACCCATATCCTAATCCCCAGAGCCAGAAAATATGTTAGTTTATGTATCAAAATGGACTTTGCAAATGAGATTAAATTAACAGTCTTCAGGTGGGAGATTATCCTGGATTACCTAGGTGGGCTCTGGGTAATTGCAATGGTTTATAAAGGGAAGGGGAAGTAGAAAAGTCAGAATCACAGGAGATCTAAGGAGAGAAGCAGAAGTCAGAAAGAAGAGAAATTTGAAGATCCCATGCTGCTGACTTTGAAGATGGAGGAAGGCATCATGGGTTAAGGAATGCAGGTTGCCTCCAGAAGCTGAAAAGGTGAGGAAACAGACTCTAAAGCTTCTAAAAGACACTATGGACATCTCAATTTTAGGACTTTTTGAACTTTAGAAACTATAAGATAATAAATTTGGGTGGTTTTAAGCCAGTAAATTTGTGGTAATTTGTTATAGCAGCAATTGGAAACTGTAACACACAGAAACATATAATGATATTCTATCATTCTGTCATCAAACATAAGATATTTTATTTTATGATCAGTAGAAAATTATTAGGATTTTAAAAAAGGAATCAAGCTATCAGGTATGCAATTTAGAAACAGTTTCATAGATGTAATTTTTAAAAGACTGAATCAGAGATAAGTAATTCTGAAAACAATGGAAATCAAATGAGGAAAGTTTTGAGAACCTCGGATGAAGAGGGTTGGATAAAGGTGCTATTAAGAAATGGAGGGGGGGGGTGTCTGGGTGGCTCAGTTGGATAAGCACTGGCTCATGGTTTCCGCTTAGGTCATGATCTCATGGGTCGTGAGATCAAGCCACACATCGGGCTCCACACTCAGTGGGGGAGTCTGCTTGAAAATATTCTCCCTCTGCCCCTCCCCCTACTCTCTCTCTGTCTCTTTAAAAACAAATTAATTAACCTAAATTCCTGGATGATAGAGACTGTATCCTACCTAATACAGCATTTGGATGAATGACTATTGTAAAATATCAGCTTTAATTGAAATGTACATACACTTTTGAATTTTAAAGAAGTATGGCTTAAGTTTTGTGGCAGCATTATATAAACTAAAAACTTAGGATAATTTCACTTAATGTAAAAACTCTACTATGATGTGCACCATGGGCTATAATTATAGTGAAACTATTTTATTTTTTCATTACAGAAGGTTTTTATTTGTTTTAGAGAAAAGCACCTGAAAATCTTAAAACAATAATTTTAGCCATATAAAATTATGATTAGAAAAGAGCTAACCACTTTTTAAAAATTTTGTTAAAGATTTTATTTATTTATTTATTTATTTATTTATTTATTTATTTATTTATTTATTCATGAGAGACAGAGACAGAGAGAGAGGTAGAGACATAGGCAGAGAGAGAAACAGCTCTCCCATGCAGGGAGCCCGATGTGAGACTCTATCCCAGAACTCTAGGATCTTACCCTGGGCCAGAGGCAGACACTCAACCGCTGAGCCATCCAGGTGTCCCACAGCTAACCACTTTGAGTTAAAAAAGCTTTCATTTCAAAAAATATATATTAAAAATATGTATTACTACACTCTACAAAATATAACAAAAGCAAATTCATTTTTTGGCATCATAATTTAATTAGATCATGAGTTAATTATGATCTCTATTTTTTTATTTTGTTGTCCTGGTAATATATTAACTCTAAGTTTTAGTTTAAACCAAGTCCTAATATTATTTTAAGTATAGAAACAGACTGTCACTCCATTGCAATACATTTATTACACCTAATCAATGCATTTGATCCACCAAGGGTGACAACATCTACCCACAAAATATTTCACCAAGACATTTTACTTAAATGTTAGGAACACTACACCAAGAAGAAGTTAATTCTGTGGTGATAATTGAAGCATATAGCCAAGTGTGTTCTTGTCTAGGCTTTGAGAGTATAAAGGATGTAGTTTGGAGAATAAATTGGTATTTTAATCAACATCTTTCTACAATAAATCAGGTGGCTAAATACAGTTCTGATTATATATTTTTATCAAATTCATTAATGTCATCTTAGTTGTATTTGGTATATCGCTGAGGACTTTCATTAAAGGTAAAGAATGATTCTTGGAATGACCCCACTTGTACGTGTGTATGTGTGTTCAAGTGCATATATATAAGAAAGAGAACAGAAGAGTCATGACTTCAGATAACTGTGAACAAGTTAAAATCTTCCATGCTTGTTACCTCAGAGTTCCAAAAATCAAGTGGCACACCAAAGATTAGCTTGTCTATGACAAGTAATTTAGTTTTTCAAGCATCTACTCTGTGTAGGACATGGTTTTGTGATGTTCAAGAGGATAAAATCACATCTGAAGTATCTCTAATATCCACCTATCCAATTTGCTATGACCAAGATACAATTAAATACCTGGGAATTATGTAATTTAAAGGATGTCATATTTATTCTCCTTTTTTACATCCATTTCTTCTAAAACCTGAGACACGATCACTATAATATCCTCGAGGTGAGCAAATCTTCCTTGTTTGAGAATGAATTTCCTTTTTGAAGTAGCCAAAGAGAAACCAATTTAGATGCCATCCTGGTGAATAATGTGCCTGATCAAACTGGCTTATACAATTTTTGGTCAGAAACAAGATATCACTCTAAAGAAATGAGTTTGATTTATTTTTGTGACTGGAGAGGCAGGTAAGACAAATCTAAAATGGTTTTGAATAATGATAGGCTCATAAAAAAAATAAGCAATGCATTCCCAGTCAGTGATTAGTAAAGGGCATCAAGATTTTTGTGTATGGAAGCTAATGATTTAGAGGTTTCTTTTAGTCTGTCTTTTTCCTTCACGATCCTGACTCATTTTATTCTTATATAACATGCCCTTTATATTGTAAATACTGAAAGCATGGAAACAATATCGACTTAATTTTCTGCAAAGTATTTACCCTATATTGTCTTGAGACCCGAATAACCTGATTTAATTCCAATTAGCAATTAAATAATTGAATTCTAATTATATAAAATGAGCTCTGGATACTAAAAAATTGCACAATTGATGTATAATTTATCCACACCAATTAGGATGATGTGATTATATTATTAACTTCATACTAATCCTCTTCTAGAAAGAAGGTTAAGCCAGAAAATACTGAACAGTAACTCAGATGATACTTGATAGAGAATTGGGAGCCTAAGAATTAAAAAAGAAAAGGTTATAGCTTAGTGTTCAAATAAAACTCTTCGAAGTTCAAAACTTTTAATTACTCAGAGATAGAAATTTAATTCAGTAAATAGAAATAGCAATTTACCTTCAGATCCTTTGCTAGTCTGTTGTATTTCTTGGTGTGGTGAATTAAAAATGAAATGTGACCAGCATTTTACACTGATGATTGCAACTATTTCTTATCTTTTGCTATATCTTAACCAAACAATCACCAGAGTGCATTTAAAACAATTTTTAAATTAAAAAAAAAAAATAGTCCAGGCCCTCATAAACACACAAAACCAAAGATCTGCCTTGAATTTTTTTCTTTTATTTTCCTTCTGTCCATTTTTATTGCCACTGAATTATTCTGAATGGATTGTATATTAGCTTCATTTATATCAAGGCTCACATATTTTAATAATTTTGCTACTCAGAGAGATTCAGAACATATGATTATAATTAGTGAGGCATATATAAAAGTTGTATTTTTTCTGTGATATAGAAAACTTCATATTTATTTTCATTTCTCATTTATTATTGTTTTAATGACAAACTGACACTAATTTGGAACAATGTAAGATTCTGTATAGATGAAACAAAATATCTGCATAAGAAATACAAGAAAAGGAAAGCCTGGGTGGCTCAGCATTGTAGCGCCTGCCTTGGGCCCAGGGTGTGATCCTGAAGTCCTAGGATCCAGTCCCCTGTCCGGCTCCCTTCAGGGAGCCTGTTTCTCCCTCTGCCTATGTCTCTGCCTCTCATGAATAAATAAAGTAAAATCTTAAAAAAAAAAAAAAAAAAAAAAGAAATACAAGAAAAAATATTGCATCACTTTTATTCTCCTTGGTGCTTTGTTTAGAATATAGTAAGTATCCATTTGCAATTAAATATCATCTGATTGTTAAATCTCCCATCTACTGAAAAAAGGTTAACGGAGCAACTCAGGCCTCTTGGATACCTTTGGTAGAGCCAAAGTGCTTTCATAGAAGTTTGGCAACTCTGTAATTTGTATTATTGATACAAATGAATTGTTATAAAAATTGCCATTGGCACTTATATTTAAGGCTGTTTTTCCTGAGATATTTATAAAGCATGACTCATTAGTGCTAATTTGGAAGTGCACACAGGTGCATATGTGGGTGCATGCGTACATGCACGGAAGGATACACACAGAGTTCCCAAACTTCATTTTAAAAATTCCATTAAAAAAATCATTTTATTTGATTTTTTAATTAAATTCAAGCCAATTAACTTACAGTATATTATTAGTTTTCAGGGTAGAGTTTAATGATTTATTCCTTTGCATATAAAAAAATTTCATTTTAAAGATAACCATTACCAGCATTGGGATATATCAATGTGCAGTACACTGGTGAGCTGGAAAAGGGCATGCCTTGGCCTTATCACCCCAGTCTCCCACTGTCTTTCCTTCCTAAGGTGGGAGCTAGTTGGTAGGTAAGCTTGCCCATTGCATACCTGCCAACTTTTTGTCACTTGTCTTCATTCTAGATCATCTTTCATTCTGCCCTACTTGTCATTTATCACTTACAGCTCTCACTTTAAATATATATTTCTGTCACTACCTCTTCTCCTAAACTTTTCAGTTTCTTTTATTTTTAATTTAAACTAAGTGGTTCCATACCAAGTTATTTTCAGAAAACTCCCCTTTTATTAATTGAAGAAAACTGAAACTGAACTGTTTGAATAGTCTAAACTTAAAATGACAAGCCTCAGGAAGAGAATTGCTGTATTTCTTCTAAATGTTTTGCAGAATCTAGGGCATTCCAGATGCTGTGTTTCCACGTAAAGGATTCCTTTCTTTACTCATAAAAAGAACAGGCAAGTATTTAAGAAGCTAATGCTGAAAGGCAGACTAAATCCTTAAATCCTCCTCAACTTAAGACTGTTGAGAAAATAGCTTACAGAGGACTTACAGTCTTGTTTCTGAAACACAGCTCAATCCTCCCCAATGTATTGCTTTATTCATAATGTGAAATTTCGGTATCAAAATGTCAAATAAAGGGGAGAACATTATTTCTACAGAAGTGAGCACACAAGAGGGGATACAAGTTTAAGTTAAAATACCAGGAGAGGAATTATGCTTTTTAACAGACTGATTAAGCATGGTACATATTCAAAAGTACAACTATGTATACACATACCCCCCCCACACACACACACACAAAACAGTTCAAAAGTAACCGTGGTTGATTCAGAATGGAAATATCTATATTGGTATCAATATAGATCTTGATCTGACTTCCGTGTTTGGTCTAATACCTTTTTCTCTTTTCTATTTATTTTTATTAGAGAAAGAAAGGAAAAAAAAGCAATGTAGAGCACCTTCCTATAGTCATTATAGAACTTCAAGAACTATCAGTAGTTGGTCATTCCTGTTTCATCTAGTCCAATACTACTTTTTCCTGGAGTGTTTTAAAGCAAATTTCAGATTTCATTTGGATTTGTTTATAAATATTGAAGTCTCTGTATATTATTAAAGAGGAGTAGATCTCTGGTCAAGGTGAAAATAGGCAGGACTAGGCATGTACGAATTGGATATGAGAATCATGTAATCATTATGATAACCTTGTTTTTTATTAGGGTTATTGACATACCAAAGGCTTAGGGAGGAAGGAAATATTAAACCTGTAAAATGACTCAGTTTCATCAAAAACAGACCCAAAAGGTCAAGCTGGAGCCTGCAGGCCCACTGTGACCTTACTTAACTGTTCCTCCTAAATTTTCTGCCAGGATCCAAAGTCCTGATTCTGATATTTCCCCATCTGATGGCACTTAAAATAATCTGCACTGCCAGAAAGAACACATTATTATTTAGTCAACTTTGAGCACACCAGTGTTTTGAAAATGACATAAACTATTTATCTTTCCCATCAAGTTATCTTTCTGTCCATGTAGAATTTAGCTCAGATGAGCAAAAAGTCTATGCCTTGAGTGTCATGTTATTTCTCTCCTCTCACTCACCTCCCCCCACCCAGTTCCTTTCAGTTGTGTCTTCCCCCTGTCCTCCCGAGTCACACTCCATGCTACTCTGTAGAAGGGGCTTCATAGAGTGATAAAGGGTGCAGGGGGTGGGCACAAATAGAATGGTATTTGCAACCTTCTTCTAATGTTTAATACCTGTGAGACTGAGAAATGTGCTTCATCTCTGCAATTTTCCTTATTTGTTGAAAGGTGTAAGAAAATAACTCTAAAGGTTATTTTGAGTGTTAAATAAGGAATGCGAAATGATTAACTCAGCACCTGGCATATAGAAAGTATTCCTTAAATAGTAGCTGTATTATGGTTCTGCTTATTTTGGTGGTACAAAGGCACCCAATAGCTTGTGTACATCAGCCACGTATCACCACTGCAAATTGATTGAGAACTGGAAAAGGAGTTATTCTTTTGTAGCATTCTTAGTTACAGTCCAAAGTGAGCTTTTAATGTTCTCTAAGCTAAACTGGAATAAATTTTATGGTAGGCATTTTATACTATGTTTTCTCTCTACAAGTCCAAGCACAATACTAGATGTACAGCATACTGATTACAGAATTGCTAAATTTGCATATTATCATAGCTGATATCCATGTCATAAGGAGAATGGGACTACTTTATTACATCTTAAATATTATTTTCATTAGAAAATAAATTAAAATGCTTAAATTCTTCATAACTGTTAGTCTATGTATTTTTATTTTTGTTCATCTTTCATTTGTTGTTCATAGACAAATATTTTATATAATTCCTACATCATATATACACTCTAAATAGGACATTTAATAATGAGATAACTCCTTCAATATTAGGTTATGTTAGTACTATATTAATGTTGCATTACTATATCATTATTGATTTTTCTTTTGTCTTACATTATTCTTATTCCTTATCCAAATAGCTAAGAGTTGAGAAACAAGAACCAAATATATCACCCATGTGCTGCCTCTTCATGATTCCATGACTCCATTTTGATCCTTTTAAATGATTCCAACTCTCTTTCGGAAAAAAAAAAAAAAAAAAAAAGGCAGCAGTCCAAATAAAGTGAATACATGTACTTTGTTTTTCAACAAAAATAAATTCTAAAATATTTAAAATTTCTAAAAAGATGCTATCAAAAATACTATCAAAAAGATACAATATTCAGGGGTTTATGACATAGTGTGAATGGAAATCAATTCTCAACTTTTGTATATAAACAAGTTAGTGTTTAATTATTTAACTATCATGCATGATTAGGAGAGCTATTTGAAGAAAAGAAACTATATATAATACAAGGAGTATATAATTTGTTATGTTCATGCTCAAATGCCTCCTTATGCAGAATTGTGTAGCATCGGAGTATATACATGGTTAAATCCTGCTGTGTCTAAAATTAACCACATTAAACACCCATTGGTGTGATTAGTACAACTCAGCATACTCTAGGTTGTTGAATTAATATATTCATTTGTGTCTATACTCTTACAAGACAATGATTTGGTTGATTGTATTATTTACAATTTTTTTGAAGTTTATCAAAATTGGACTATCAAAGGGCAGAGGAGAAAAATAATATGTATAAGCACAAAATATGTGGATATACTGCCAATATCTCACTCTCAGTTGGAGACACTCACTGATATTTCCAGTGCAGTGAATAGAAAAGCTGCAATCACAGTTGTATTTTGCCAAGAGCAATGGAACTGTTAGTTCTTTTAAATGAGTGAACCTAAAAACAAATTAAGTAAAATGATTACCTTCTTCTCCAGCTTGTCAAGAGTTCCAAAGTGTTCATTTTCAATGACACTTGGTGGAATCTTACTCCACCCTCTTCTGAAGGCCCAAATTCTATTGAAATGCTAATGAAACTAATCAGGTTGTTTCTTTTTTGAACTTCTTTTTGTTTTTCTGAGTCAGAAACTCTTCCTATCTGAGATGCTGATTTCATTTACTGATTTATTGTTTGTCAAGTTTATACATTCCTTTGTCTCTAGGGGTAGGAATTCTGGAAGGGGAGGAAAAAAAGAAGAAAGGACTATGAAAGAATATGTCTAGTTTCTTCAAAGTGATAAATCACCTCCAGATTTTGATTCCACCTGGATGACTGCAAATTTGGGTGCATCAGAATGTAAAGACTAAACAAGTAACAGAAGGGCTGTCAAAGGATTATCATTTCAAAGTTAGATGTGGCAGCAGGCAACTCCTGCAGATTCTGGAAAAATGGCTAAGCTTGGGCTATATTTAGACCGTAGATCTAACAAGTAAGCAAAAAGAAGTTTGGGTGAAGGTCAGTGTTTCCATTTAGGAAAGAGAATGTCACTCGAGACAGGTGAGGTATTTTTGATATGGTTATATTCATTTCATTTCCTACTTTTTTTCCTTTAATACATTTTACTCCCCCCCTGCCCCCTACGGGCAGAACCTACAACGAACAGTGAAAACAACTAATTTTCAGATCATATCTCAGGTGAGCATCAATTCACAAAACCACTATTCTCACGGGACTGTGACTAGTTCCACATCAGTCCTAAATTCAGAATATTCAGGAGTAGAAGAAAATGGTGCCATTTTAGGGGGAAGCTGAATTCTAGATCTTAGCATCACAGATTATATTTTGCAAGTTTCTAAGCATCATTTACTGTGTTCAATTCTAGGAATATGTAGCAACAATATGAATGTTCTACATGTTGCATCTTGTACATGCTACATTCTAGAAAGAATATGTGTGCGTGACTATATGAATATGTGTGCGAAATTCAAATAAAAAGTTTGAAACATAAAGGAACACTTCTAGTTGTTACCATGGATAACCTATTAAAAGTTGGCTGAAAAAGATTTAACTGGTATGTGTAATAAAATGTGTTTTTTTCTACTTGTTTTGTTGGGGGAAATTTGTGCTTCAGTGGAAAATTATGCATTGTTAGAGCTCACACATCTTGGTTATTCAATTCCAGCATTATATTGCTTTTGAGCTATTTTAAAACTCTAAATTATAGATAATTGATAACAATGCAAAATCTTGTTTATAGATATGCTAATTCTGTCCTGTAGAGGTTCAATTTACTTCCCTCTCCCAATGTGAAAGAAGCCAATTTTGCCTCTATTTGCATATTCCTTCAATGTTTCTGATATATAAATGTGTGGTTCCTTTGGATTCTCCTTTGAAGGGTTGTTAACATCTTACCAGTTCCCTCCTTAATAGAGTTAAATAAACTTTATAATACATAGTATTATATCTGTATGAGGCACGTTTTTAAATATTATTATTATTATCCTTTCCCAGGCCTAATAGGCTTTTTTTCCAGATTTTTAAAAATGTAGGTGATAGAACATAAAACAATATATATACTTATACACACATTTAATACGTATATATCTATTAGAACTACGTTTTATTCTTATCAGTTTTGTTGAGGTAACATTGACAAATAATAATTGTATGTATTTAAGGTGCACAATGTGATGTTTCGATATACATATTTTTTTCTCTTTCTGTGAAAAACATCACAATCCAGCTAATTTACATATCATCACTTTACATAATTACTACATTATTCTGTGTATTGTGAGAACACTTAAGATCTACTCTTAGCAAATTCAAGTACACAACCCAGCATTATAAACTAGTCATCATGCTGTGCATTAGATCTCCGGAATATATTCACCTTGCATTAACAGAATCTTTGTCCCCTTTGACCAGTATCTCCCCATTTCCCCCACCTTCCAATCCCTGGCAAATACAATTTTACTCTCTGCTTTCATGAGTTGGACATTTTTAGAATCCACATATAAGTGAGATCATAGAGTTTGTTTTTCTGTGTTTGGCTTATTTCATTTAGCATAATGTCTACTGGCTTCATCAAGTTGCAGCAAATGGCAGAGTTTACTTACCTCTTTTTTTAAGGCTGAATAAAAGTCCACTCTATACATTTACCACATTTTCCTTACTCATTCATCTGTCAAATGACACTTAAATTGTTTCCATATCCTGGCCATTGTGAATAATGATTCAATGAACATGGGAGTGCAAATATCTCTTGAAGATACCAAATTCAAATTCTTTGGATATATACCCAAAAGTAGGATGGCTGGATCATATTGCAGTTTTATTTTTAACTTTTGAGGCACTTTGATACTGCTGTCCATAGTGGCTATACTAATTTACATTCCCACCAACAGTGTATAAGGGTTTTTTTTCTTTCCACATCTTCACAGATGCTTGTTATCTTTTGTCTTTTCAACAACAGCCATTTTAACAGGTGTGAGGTAATAACTAATTGTGGTTTTGATTTGCATTTCTGTGATGATTAATGATGTTGAGCACATTTTCATGTACCCGTAGGCCATTTGTATGCTTTCTTTGGATAAAGTCCTTTTTAATCAGGTAATTTGTTTTTTGATATTGCGATCCATGAGTTCCTTATATATTTATCAGATATGTGTTTTGCAAATATTTTCTTCCATTTTGTAGGTTGTCTTTCCACAAGTTGAATGCTTCCTTTACTTTGCTGAAGTTTTTTAGTTGGATGCAGTACCATTTGTCTATTTTTTGCTTTCATTACCTGTGCTTTTGGGGTCATATCCAAAAAATGATTGCCCAATATCAAGACACTTATTCTGTATGTTTTATTATAGTACTTCTATATTTTCATGTATTCTATTTAAAAATTTTATTTTGATTAATTTTTGTATATAGTGTGTATTTTTGGACACTTACGGTATGTTATGTTTTCTGCATATGGATAACCAGTTTCTGCAATGATCATTTATTTAGAGACTCTCCATTTATTTATTTATTTATTTATTTATTTATTTATTTATTTATTTATTTATTGGAGAGAGCGTTGTGAGCCAGGGGAAAGACAGCGGGAGTGGTAGAGAAACTCAAGCAAACTGATGCAGAGCTTGATCCCATGACCCTGAGGTCACAACCCAAGCCAGAACACAGTCAGACACTGAACTTTCTTAGCCACCAAGGCATCTGAAGACTATCCTTTTTTTGCTGTGTCTTCCTGGCACCCTTGTCTAAGATCTGTTGACTATAAATATGTGGATTTATTTCTGGGCTCTCTCTTCTATAGGCCTACATGTCTGTTTTTATTTCAGTCCCATACTTCTTTGATTACTGTGGCTTTGTAAAATAATTTGAAGTCAGGGAGTATGATGCCTCCAGTTTTGCTTTTCTTGTTCAAAATTGCTTTGGCTATTTGTGACCTTTGTCATTTAAAAAAAATGCGTTCTTTTTTTATATTTCTATGAGAAATACCATTGGAATTTTGAGGGGAATCATGTGAATCCCTAAAATGTAGTAAGTACAATTTAATATTAACTCTCCTAATCCATAAAAACAGAGTATCATTACATTTCTTTGCATCTTCTTCAGTTTCTTTTATCCATATCTCATAGTTTTCAAGGTACAGGCCTTTTAACTCCATGGTTAAATTTATTCCTAAGTATTTTATTCTTTTTGATGCTATTGTAATTAGAATTTTCTTAATTTCTGGAATTTTTTTGATAGTTTATTGTTAATGCACAGAAATGCAACGGATTTCTGTATGGTGACATAGTATTCTTTAACTTTAATAAATTAATTGGTTTGGGCATTTATTTTGTGGAATTTTTAAGATTTTCTATATATAAGATAATGTAAACAGCAAATAAAAACACTTGAACTTTTTTCCTTTCCAATGTGGATGGCTTTAATTTCTTTTTCTTGTCTAATTGTTAAGCTAAAACTTCTTGTATTTTGTTGAATAGGAATAGTGAGAATGGGCATTCTTGTCTTGTTCTTAATCTTAAAGGAAAAGCTTTCTGTTTTTTATCACTGAGCTTTAAGTTAGTTGTAGGTTTGTCATATATAACTGGATTATGTTATTTTTTCTTCTATTTCTACTTTATTAAATATTTTTATCACCAAAGAGTATTTTGTCAAAAGATTTTCTACATCTATTGCAATGACTAGATGACTTTTATCATCCTTCATTCTGCTATTATCTGTTAGATTAATTTGCTTTCTAATGTTATTCAAGTCTAATGTTTCCATATTGCTTGTCTGGATGATCTAGTCAGTGTTGAAAGTGGAATATTGTACAGTTGTTTATTTCCCTTCAATGCTGTTAATAGTTGCTTAATATATTTAAGTGCTCCAATGTTGAATGCATATATTTTTACAACTGTTATGTCCTCTTGATGAATTGACCCCTTTACTATTGTTATGACTTTCTTTGTCTCTTCTGAGGTTTTTTTCACTTAAAGTTTGTTTTATGCAATGTAAATATAATCACTCCAGCTCTCTTTTGGTTACCATTTCATGTGTAGTTTTACCATCCCTTCATGTCAGCCTATGTGTGTCCTTAAAAAAAAATGTTTAATAATATGCAGATAGCTAATATATATTTTAAGATTCATAGAAGGAAGTAAAATATTATCTGCTAAGTTGTGGTTAGGCAGGAGGGTGAAAAGTTTTGAATGTATTTTTTTGTTTTTACTTTCCATTTTATCTGTGTATTTTTTTTATGAAGGATGGGATATTTTTATAATTAAAAAAGGAAACATAAAAAATAGCTATTCATCTAATCAGATAACTACAATAGGAAGAGATTTGTTTTTAAAATTTTTATTCTTGCTTTCAAAGTATAATGCATAAAACACTTTCAACAGTGTGTTGTTACTTAATAATGAAAATTTGAAAAGAAAATGTAACAAAAGTAGTCTCATCTATATAAAACTTTTTTTTCCATCTTTCCCACGTTAGTCAAAGAGAAGGCTATAAAAAATTACGTACTTTTGATCTTATCACAATAGACAGTCTCAAGCACTGAAAGTCAATGCATGCCTGTCAATATTTTTAAAGATATTTTTATCCCTGTAATGTTATTGTGGCTTATATATTCCCTACATTATTCAAAGACAAAACCATGTTAATATTTCACTTTCTATACTAGTTTCAATTATAATAACAAGTTGTCCTTTGATACTTACAGGAGGAATTTAATAATAAAAGTTGACAATGTATCCTGTAATTTGTGATATTAAACACAAGCTATAAAAAATAATGATATCTCATTTGTATGTGGGATGTCATTCACTGAAATTCATATCCAAAATTTATTCATTGCTTTAATAATTAATGTATTTATTTGTTAAAAAACAAACAAACCAAAAATCAAAAACCAACCAAATAACAAAGCTTATTGAGCATTTTCTGTGTACTATATCCTGATCTATGTTTTGGGATTCAGAAGTGGACAGAATCATACCCTGTTTCTATTTCTATTGCAAAGTATAAGATGTAAACTTCTTATTTTCTTACTTGCACTTTAGAAAGCTATAACTCTTAAGTAGTACACTAGAAGACTAGAACAGATCAGTGCTTTGCTAAGTGTGGGCTTGGACCAGCAGCATCCGGAAACCTGGGAAAATACAAATTCCAAATCAGAACTCTGAGGATGGGTCTCAGCAATATGTGTTTTAACCCTCCAGATGATTCTCATGCATCCTAAAGTTTGAGAGTCACTAGGATGAAAAAATTGGGGGTGTTTTCATAGGTGTCTGTTGCAATAGTGAGCTGCACATTATTTCTTGGGTTGTTTGTAATCCAGTCCTTTACATTGACATTGGATGCTTTAAGGCTGTAGTATGTGCTTCCTGTGCTTTGCTTTTCATCATAACCTCTTCAACCCACTTTAGCCTATTCATTTCCACAAGTCTACAGGTTTGAGGTCAAAAGACTTTAAGGTGATCTCGTTAGAAGCAGTGTTGAAAACTTTGAGAGGAGAGGAGTGATTTTTTCCATATAATGAGTTTGGTTCAGGTAAACTGTGTAGTTATGTATTTAGACCTGTGTCAAAGACAAAAATAATCCTAGGTATTTGACATTTCCATGTTTGACTGATTTTGAATATTTGTATGCTTTATATTTGAAATGATAGTTTAAAGGGCTTAGTGGCTAGTTGAAAATGACTTCATTAAAACTAACATTCAAACATGTTTTCCAATGTACAAGCTACAAATTTATAATGAGAGGCAAAGAAAGCATTAATAATATAAACAATGTTTCTATTGTTAGCTGTGCTAACTTTGATTACTTAAGCTTTGGGCAGGGAGCTTCATTTGTTCATTTCTTCTTTTAAAGCAAAAGTGGAGCACTTGGGTGACTCAGACCGTTAAGTGTCTGCCTTTAGCTCAGGTCAGGTCATGATCCCAGGCCCCTGGGATGGAGCTTCCCAGGGCTCCCTGCTCAGTGGTGAGTCTGCTTCTCCCTCTGCCCTTCCCTCTGCTCATGCTCCCTCTCCCTTTCTCCCTCTCAAAAAAATACAATTAAAAAAAACAAAACAGAAAAACAAAGAAGTGTTATAAAGTAAAATGGTCCAAAAGCTTCTTTCATCTTTCAGACAGATAGGATGTTAAATTAGTTGTATATGTCTATCTGTGTAATTTTGCATATGTGTATATTTCAAATGTCGGTCACTTGATAGCAAATAAATATCTATATCAGCATTTTATTTTTAATTGAATAAATTAAATTATTTTAAAATAAATAATTTTGACACCTGGGTGGCTCAGTGGTTGAGCATCTGCCTTCAGCATAGGTCGTGATCCTTGGGGTCCAGGATTGAGTTACGCATCAGGCTCCTTGCGAGAAGCCTGCTTCTCCCTCTGCCTATGTCTCTGCCTCTCTCTGTGTGTCTCTCATGAATAAATAAATAAAATCTTAAAAAAATTAAATTAAAAATAAAATAATTTATTTTAAATGAATAATTACGTTGCATTTTATGAATATATTATTTAAAGAAGAATTTATTTCTAATTTTTTATTAGAACAATAATTTTAAATAATGCTTAATTAATTCCAAGCTCCTGAATTAATAGATCAAAAGAAATTTTGATATTGATTGCCTAATTTCTTGTCAAAAATAACATCTCAATTTATCTCCCTACTGACTGGGTTTAAGAAGATTTTCTCAGCAATGTGGAATAGCATCCTGGTTTTTACCTTACCAAGAAGAAGGTGAAAAAAATGGTACCTCATTGTCGTAATGTTTACTGCTTTGATAGAAAATTATAGCACTTTTTACATGTTTATTAGCAATGGACCTTTTCTTTCTTCCTTTGAGATTTTTCTGTTAACAACCTTGGTCTGTTTTTAAAAATCTGTGTATGTGTGCCTATCTTAAAATTTTGTATACATTTGTTATTTATTATTGTTATTGAATTATATGGCATATATTTTTAAATAGTTTATAAATCTGTAGTTGTCTTTTTAAAACTTTTTAATGGTGTTTTTCAATATACAGGAAGTTTATCATCTAATTAAGTCTTTTATGTTTTATGGGTCCTGGATTTCAATCATTCAAAGCTACACCTCCTCAGTTTGCAAAGAATGTATTTATGTGTGTGTATACTTCATATTGTGTGTGCTTTATATCTTTACATTTCACTTCATATCTCATCTATATTTCATTCTGGTGTTAAGTTGTAAGTTAAAAATAGCTTTTTCCCTCAAATGTGTGATGAAAGAGCACAATACGCCAATGCCAAAATATGCCTCTTTGGCAAAAGGATTATCTTGAGCTAATTATTTTAGAGAAACAGCAGATATAGAAAAAGCTCTGAAACTAGAGGAGTAGAAGTCATTCTTTTGTTAAAGAAAAAATTATAAGAGAAATCTCCATTTGTAAGGGTGTCTCCTGCTCTGTATCAGAAAGAGGATTATGACTAATTTCTAGAAACTCTATTGGTGGAGAAGACTAACACTTAAATCTGCATGACAACTTCACCCTTGTTTACCGTCTTTTTCATGATAAACTTCAATTAATAGCCCCTTCCCCCATTCCCTAACATTTTTCTTTTGTCTTTAGCTGAAGTTGGCATTAAGGTAGTGGCCATTTCAAGTCAGTCAATGTTCCCAGGAATCTCCCTTGTATATAGGAGGTATACATGCTCTTAAATTTCTGTTTTTCTCCTATTAATCTATCTTGTATTAAGGGGAGGGGGATGTTGTTCAGCCA
This sequence comes from Vulpes vulpes, assembly GCF_048418805.1. Classification (NCBI taxonomy): domain Eukaryota; kingdom Metazoa; phylum Chordata; class Mammalia; order Carnivora; family Canidae; genus Vulpes; species Vulpes vulpes. The sequence goes on from NW_027325740.1 coordinate 61,905, forward strand.
AGAATCTAGAAAGGCAAAGGGAAAATTAGTTTTCCTCCCTTACAATTAGCCATATTTTTTTTACATCATATCATGTATGTATCTGCACATGCAGATTATTATCTTCCATGTTTTAGGCTGTGCTCTAGGAATGGAAAAATAGCAGTGGAAACCACACAAGGGATCAACTCTAATGATGATTAGACACCAAGGAGGAATTACAGAAAATAAATAAACTATTACATTTAAAAAAAAGTAATAGAATAGCTATTTTAATTTTTCAAAAAAGACTTTAAGGGACACCTGGGTGGCTCAGAAGTTGAATGTCTGCTTTTGGCTCAGGGCATGATCCCGGGATCCTGGGATCAAGTCCTGCATCAGGATCCCTGCAGGGACCCTGCTTCCACCTCTGCCTATGTCTCTACTTCTCTCTCTCTGTCTCTCAAGAATAAATAAACACATAAATCTTAAAAAAAAAAAAAAAAAAAAAAAGGAGAGAGAGACTTTAAAAAGAATACTGTGGAAAACAGAATTCTAGCATGACCTCAAGATTCTCACTGACACAAGAAAGGTTATGGAGATATGGAGAAAGGAGAAAGGGGGACCCTCTTGCACTGTTGGTGAGAATCCAAACTGATGCAGCCACTCTGGAAAACAGTATGGAGGCTTCTCAAAAAATTAAAAATAGAACTACCTTAGTATCTAGCAATGGCACTACTAGATATTTACCCAAGGAATACAATACAAAAATACGAATTCAAAGGGATACATTCACTATATGTTTATAGCAGCATTATCTACAATAGCCAAATTATGGAAACAGCCCAAGGGTCCATCAACAGATGAATGAATAAAGAATATGTGGTGTGTACACGCACACACACACACACACACACACACACGAATATTACTCAGCCATAAAAAAGAATGAAATCCTGCCATTTGCAACAACATGGATAAAGCCATAGAGTATTATGCTGAGTGAAATAATTCAGAGAAAGAGAAATACCATATGATTCCACTTACATATGGAATGTAAGAAACAAAACAAAACAAAAAAAACCAAAGGGAAAATAAAAACAGAGGAAGGCAAACCAAGAAACAGACTCTTAACTATAGAAAATAAACTGATGGTTACCAGAAGGAAGGTAGTAGGGAGGGATGGGTAAAATAAATGTTGGGTATTAAGAAGTGCACTTGCTGTGATCAACACTGGGTGTTGTATGGAAATGCTGAATCACTTGTATGTATTGCACACTGAAACTAATATCACACTGTATGTTAACTAACTGGAATGTAAATAAAAACTAAAAAAAAAAAAAAAAGATTTCCACTCCACTGTCTGGTACACATATCCTATATATTATTCCCTTTGTTCTGAGTGTAGGTGGGACCTGTGAATATGATGGGTGCTCCCCAGATTGAATTACATTACATAGCAAAAATATGGCATAGTCACTACTTTTATTCCATTATGTTATATTAGCATCCATCTTCACCAGTTGGAGAGAGTATCCTACTGCCTTTGAGGAAATACACCAAGTTGCGAGTCACATAGGGAAGACTGGAGAGCTGGCTTTAGATACTAGGAGAATTCTAATCAACAGGCAGCAAGAAAATGTGGCCTCAGTCCTATATCTACAAGAAAACTATTGCCAACCACATGAATAATCTTGGAAGAGGACCTTGAGCTCTAGATAAGAACATATTCCAGCCAGCTAATTTACTGATTACTGTGTTGTGAGTATGAGGAGAGAACCCACACAGAAAACTAGAATAGAAGAGAATAATTTTAGAAAGCCAGTCCTGAAATCACAGAGCAGACCCTTCTCAGCAGTTTTCACATGAAGCAATGTGATCCAATGTATGCTTTTAAAGATCATGATGGCTACTCCAGGAAGAATGGATCTAAGGAAGGCAAGAAGGCAGCAGGAAACCATTGCTGTTGAAATATCACAGGCAAGAGAACAGAGTAACCTGGACCATAGTGGTTGCAGAGAAGATGTAGAAAGTTGGACAGATACAGGATGAGGTAGAGGTTTCTGATGAACTGAATGTAAGAGCTGAAAGAACAGACATTTCTCCAAAGAAGATATACAAATGGCCAAGGGGCACATGAAAAGATGCTCCACATCACTCAGCATCAGGGAAATACAAATCAAAACCACAATGAGATATCACCTCACACCAGTCAGAACGGCTAAAATTAAGAACACAGGTATCAACAAATGTTGGTGAGGATGCAGAGAAAGGGGAACCCTCTTACACTGTTGGTGGGAATGCAAACTGGTATAGCCACTCTGGAAAATGGTATGGAGGTTCCTTAAGAAGTTAAAAATAGAGCTACCCAGGATGCCTGGGTGTCTCAGCTGTTGGGCGTCTGCCTTCTGCTCAGGGCATGATCCCAGGGTCCTGGGATCAAGCCCCTCATCAGGCTCCGCTGGGAGCCTGCTTCTTCCTCTGTGTCTTTGTTTCTCTCTTTGTATCTCTCATGAATAAGCAAATAAAATCTTAAAAAAATGTATAAGAAAATTAAAATAGAGCTCCCCTATGACCCAGCAATTGCACTACTAGGTATTTACCCCAAAGGAAAAAATGTATTGATCCGTAGGGATACCTGCACCCCAATGTTCATAATGGCAATATCCACAATAGCCAAACTGTGGGAAGAGCCAAGATGTCCATCAACAGATGAATGGAAAAGCAGAGGTGGTATGTATATGTATTAAATACACACACACACACAATGGAATATTATTCAGCCATCAGAAAGGATAAATATTTACCATTTACATGGATGGGACTAGAGGGTATTATGCTGAGTGAAATAAGTCAATCAGAGAAAGACAATAATCACATGGTTTCATGCATATGTGGAATATAAGAAACAGCGCAGAGGATCATAGAATAACGGAGGGAAAACTGAATATGAAGTCACCGGAGAGGGAGAAAAACCATGACAGACTCTTGACTATAGGAAACGAACGGAGGATTGCTGGAGGGGAGGTGGGTGGGGGAGTGGAATAATTGGGTGCTGGGCATTAAGGGGGGCATGTGATATAATGAGCACTGGGTGTTAAATGCAACTGATAATTTACTGAACACTACTTCTGAAATTAAGTATGTACTATATGTTGGCTAATTGAATTTAAATTTTAAAAAAGCTGAGAAAAGTAGAGGAAATAGGATAATTATTTTTTTGAGAGAGAAAGAGATTGGTGAGGAGAAGTGGGGGACAAAGGGAAAGAATCTTAAGCTGGGTCCATGCCCAACATGGAGCCGAGTACAGGACTGGATCTTAGGACCCTGCGATCATGACCCGAGCCAAAATCAAGAGTCAGATGCTTAACTGACTGAGCTACCCAGGAACCCTGGAAATAAGGCAATTCTTTTGTTTTTGGCTTGAGCAACAGGTACCATTAATATTTAGTATTTTTTCCCCTAGAATTATCATTTTAAGCTACTAATTGCTTTACTTATACCACCTGAAATTTGATATGCAATATTTTCATTATCACTAATTCCTAAATAAAATTTGATATCCATTATGAGTTTTTCTTTTTTATTACATGAATTACATAAAGTTGTGTTCTGGGCAGCCCTGGTGGCACAGCGGTTTAGCGCCGTCTGCAGCCCGGGGTGTGATCCTGGAAACCCAGGATCGAGTCCCACATCAGGCTCCCTGCATGGAGCCTGCTTCTCTTTCTGCCTGTATCTCTGCCTCTCTCTATGTCTCTCATGAATAAATAAATAAAATATTAAAAAAAAAAGTTGTGTTCAACACTTATAAATATTTTGGATGTTTCTAGTGATCATTTTGCTCTTTCTAAAAGTTGCAGGTAGTCAGAGAATGTGATTTCCATGACAGAAATCCTTTGGAATTTGTTGGAACTGGCTTTGTAGCTTAGTTATCTGACAGTTGGGTGAATGCTCCATACTATTCTTTTATTGAATACACTATTATGTAAATATCCATTAAATTAAACTTGCTAATTGTCTTATTGAAATTGTGCAGATGCTTACAGATTTTTTTGCCTGTCAGACCTCTCAATTACTAAGATAGATGTGTTTCAAATCTCTTACCATGATAATGAATTTATTAATTTCTGCTTTAATTCTGTCAATATTTGCTTTATGTATTTTAAGTCTGCTTCTGGGATCATACAAATTTAGGAATATTTTATGCCAAACCAAACCTTTCTTTTTCTTATTTCTTATAAGACTTTTTACATGTAGTCTCTTATTTGATTTAGTAATATCAGCTTTCTATTAGTATTTGCCTGGTGTACATTATCATACAATTTTATTACAACCTTTTTGCCGTGTGTGTCCTTAGGTTGTAGGCATGATTCTTGTAAATTGTACATAGCTTGAATTTTGGTTTTATCATTCTGATGATCATTGTTTCCTGACTTGGAGAGCTTACTCCATTTACATTAATTGTGATTATTGATAGATTTTTTTATTATAAAAAATTTCAAAATGTACAATGGTAGATTAGTAAAACAAACCCATCTACTGGAGTTAATTCTCCATAGATCTCTTGTGTTTCTTCCTGTTTTATGAGCAGAGGAGCTGACTGCAATCGTTCTGGACTATCTTTTAAAAATTGTTTCTATAGTGAACAGCCTTGGAAGCTGGAGATAATATCTACCTCTAGACTGAAGGACAGGTTTATTTTCTGTTCAGTATAATAAAGATAATGTCTCCCTCTGGGACAAGGTTAAGGTAAGCTGATAGCCCATTATAAAAGATTCTGTTCCCCAAGCGCAAGATATCTTCTCCTATAACATGATATATTTCATCCATAAGTGTTACTTGGCCCTTTTCATATTGCCTTATGGGAACTGGGACACAGGCCACCTCTGATACTCTGGCTATTGCTATTACTGTGAGTGATAAAGTGCTTTGTCTTTGACCATGAAATTTTATATATTTTGCCAGCATTCATGATACTGTGGCAAGCTAACTTGTTAGCTTGTGAGTAGAGTGAAATCTCAGAATCTTATATTTCTTAATATCCCTTACCCCCAGTATCAGTTAATCACTGGCTGAGGGGTGGTTCCCGAGGGGCATAACCTCCTAGGCAACACAGTATTCATTTGATGATGGCCAATCTTTGGAGGAGGAAACAACTGTGAATTACTAGCAGCCAAAATTATAGCATGTGTGTGCACCCGCCATATAAATGGGATCTGGTGCACCACGAAGAGCATCCACTGCAGAAAAAATATATATATATAAATAAAAAATCGACAGTTCCATTGTAGCTTTAAGTGTGGATGTTTTATAGTCAACCCATGCAGGATAGGGAGGACTCCTCACAATGGTATTGTTCAGACATCAAACTGATGACACCATGAATACTGAGAGCACATGCCAAGGTTTATTAGTCACCTCATGAAATTTTTCTGCAGAAAGCAAGGCAAGTGCAAGTTGGTCCTGATGACTTGAGTGAAGTGAGACTGAAAGAATCTGGTTTAGAGGTGGGACCCGAGTAAGGGTTCCCATTGGAGGGCTTGGGTTTGCATGGTTTTAACTTCCTACTGGCAACAATGGAAGTGACATGTTGTTGTTGTTGTTGTTTTTTTTTTTTTTTTTTAATTTTTTTTTTTTTTTATTTATTTATGATAGTCACACAGAGAGAGAGAGAGAGAGAGGCAGAGACACAGGCAGAGGGAGAAGCAGGCTCCATGCACCGGGAGCCCGACGTGGGATTCGATCCCGGGTCTCCAGGATCGCGCCCTGGGTCAAAGGCAGGCGCCAAACCGCTACGCCACCCAGGGATCCCTTTTTTTTTTTTTTTTTAATCAGCTTGCCCAAATGTGGGGCAAAAGTGGAAAAGGGGGTTGTGAGGTTTGAAAGCTCTCATTAGTCAAACATCAAAACTGAAATCTTCTTTATTATGAAGAATATTACTCAACTCAGGTGACTTAAACTTAGTTTATAAACCTATTTGAAGTCTGACTTATGGTTACAAATTCTCAGGATAGAAGTTTTGGCTCTCCAAAAAAAAAAAAAAAAAAAAAAAAGGAGAAGTTTTGGCTCTTCATTCAGTATCAGAATTGAAGCAGGTAAGTTTTCTTGGCATCTCATTCTGTATGATGTTGTTTCTCATTCTGCCTTACTAGGATGGTATGACTCTTTGGGACCCTAGCTTTTTGCATAAATCTCTTACACCACTTTTTACCTTACATAAGCCAAAAACTTAACCCCTATACCTCATAATACTTTGGGAAGCAAACAAAATATAAACCGTGAGTCTATAGATGATGCAATTTATATCTGAGGACTCCTACCTTCATTTTTTTTTTTTTTTGTAGATTCCATGCTTCCTGTCAGCTCAGTTACAAGTTGTGTGTGTGTGTGTGTGTGTGTATGTATGTGTATTATATCTCTATATCTATAAATATAGAGAGAGAGGGAGAGGGAAAGGTATAGTTAGAATTTCAACACTTATAGCTGTCTTTAGCAAAAGGGATATTAAGAATGTTTAGATTGTCCTTCTCTTGGAAACAAAGTTTTTGTTATTTTTTTGTACATTATGAAGTGATTTATATGAAATGAAAATACATGTCACTAATAAAACTAGAAATTATCAGTTAAACTGATGAGGAACAGAAACAGAAAAATATTCACTTTTAGCCAGAAGGCTGGCCTATTGCCTGCATAGTTCTGATAAGGATCAAATACACGTTGGTTGCTACATTCTTAAATCTCATGACCTGATAGTTAATAACAAAGTGAATGATAAGTACTACAGAAATCTTGCAAAAGTAGTTTTATGAGTAGAAATTTGAAGAAGACATTTATAATCTAATACTTCCTGCACATCCCCTCCCCCCTGAGCACTAAAAATAAAACCACTAGTTTCATAGAGAAAAGGTGCCGCCCTTTCTGCCTATGGGTCCTGTCCCTGTGCCACTTAAATAAAATTACTAAGACACACCTTACAACATCTCAAGAATTCTTTCTTGGTCTTTGCACTCCATAATCCTATAATATTTTTGCCTCTGCACAGGGATTACAGAGTGAAGCCAAGAGTGCTGGTGCAATTTGGTGTCTCTTTATTCCCTCAGACTCTACTTCTTACTTCTTTTCAGGAGATGTCTTGAATGGTATGACACTTCTGAATGTGCCTTGATTGAGTGCTCTTGTCTGTGGTTACGCTATGGGGAGGGACAAAATCCTGCCTCCCATAGGTACATTAATACCTTGGTCATAAGAGCACTGGGCTCCAAAAATCAGGTTCTCCATGTTTTACCTATTCTTTCAATACTTGTATTCTTCTCGGGCATGAGACAGCCATACATGTCTTAGGATGGCCATGGATCTCAAGACTCCCAAGTAAGGTTTCCCCTTAAATAAGCTGCTGTGAACCTTAGATGAACATAAAAGAGAAAATATGTCTAACTGCCTGCTTCCTGAAAGGGACCAGTTGGAGTTGTTACCCAGTTGGGGCACTCACTCAACAGGAGACCACTCCCTCAGGACTGGATCATGGATAAAGCTTATACGAAAGTTGCTTGGATTAGACAGGAGTTCCAGACTGTCATTTTTTCATGTCTCTCATTTGTTCTTATCCATGGGCTGTTTGGTGTTCTAGGTTCTACTCCCATATTAAAAGTACTTCTAGCTTAGATATAGGATGCTTAATATGATATAAAATAGCTGCCCCTTGTTAACAAAGGCCAAGACCTGTACCCTAGCTATTAATGTTAGAACTAGAGGCTCACAAAGGATATTATTGGTTGCCAAATATATGGACTCCCCCAAGATGGCAAGAGGCAGCCCAATCTCTGTGGCATTTCAATCTATTCACCAGCATCCGATGTAATCTAGAACGCAATAGGGAAGTGAAGGGAGTTCGACATCCTTTCTCAGAGCAGTCAAGAAAGAGGAATGCCTCGTGCCACCCTGAATCCCAGGAACCTTCTGCAATAATCCTGATGAGACACCACTGGAAATTGAGGTTTGGTAATGGTCTCCTAGTTAGTTTAAGTACTCTCTTCATTTTGTAGCATTTGACCAAAATCCCATATGGTCAGGCTTTTATGGCCCTATGCCCAAACCCTAACTTGTCTATACTCCTCACTCTCTACCCTGCAGTCCACCATCAGGTCAGCTACCTCAAGCTCTTCTGTTTCTATTGATCTGCCACCTTCTCGTGTTCTATCATATTCTCTACGTGCCCCCTTCCATCTCTGCTGTAAACAGGTTGCTGCCAAGATCCTATACATGCTTCCCTCTGTTCTTCCCGAGTCACTCATCTTCCTTTTGTTATTCTTTTGTGTCATATCTAAAATATATCTTGAGAAGACTAGATGAATATTGCCTGACTCTATTTTTTTATTTTTTAAAAAGATTTTACTTATTTATTTGACACCAGAGAGAATGAGAGAGAGAACATGAGCAAAAGCAGGGGGAGTGGTAGGCAGAGGGAAAGGGAAAGAAGCAGGCTTCCCATTGAGCAGAGGGCCCCATGTGGGGCTCAATCCCAGACCCTGGGATCATGATCTAACCCCAAAGCATAATTGCAATTGACTGGGCCACCCAGGGGCTCTGCCTGACTCTTTTGTGAGTTTTCTGCCCCATTCATTCCTGGGTTTATGGCATGAAAACTGGAGCCACTGGTCTGTGGTTGGTCTATCTTGGGACTGGGACTTTAAGGAATATTCCCAAGAAGCTGCTGAAACTCCTTTTGTTTTGGGGAGACTCCCTATCTTCTCTGGCCTAACCTGGATTGCCTATCTTTACTTTTTTGTTGGTGGAAAGAAAAGCACATGTCTGCTCATCTGTCTGAGCTCACAAGTTTTAGGACTGAGAATCTGTTTTATCTGCCCTTTGGGCTTTATTCCATCTCCAGTTTAGCCAGGAGTACCCACATTATTTGCCACCACCCTCTCCTTCATCTATTTCTGTACCACCATGGGTGCAGCATGCATAACCCACTCATAACTATCCTCTGTACCTTCAGCACCATTGGCTCCCGCTCCTCCTACCCTCTCTATCAAGGAGCAAAGAGCACCCCTCCCTGGACTTAAAATCACCCACTTCAGATTTCTCCACAGGTGACCCAGGTAAAAGTTGACAATGAGGAAAAAATTGATTGACTTTCAGTAGACCCAGGTGCAACATAATTGGTATTTAAGCTTATTAAAATATGTTAGTTTAATTAAGATAGACGTTCCCTCCAATTTATCAGCATTAAATATAATACTTTTATCCTAATAAGGTTCACTAAAGGTCAAATAAGCTCATGTTATCTCTGTTGCAATTTGTCAGCAAAAAAATGACTTAAAATAATGGTTAATTTTGTCTGTCTCAAAGTTTTCACGGTAATTTTTAAGAAGAAGGTTTGATAAATGAAAAGGTTTATATATAAAACTTTTAAATAGCTTTCAAAATCTTTGGTAACCTGAAACTTTGAAGTTTTGCTAAATGATAAACTGAATTCATTGGATCTCTAAGTCTTTTCTAAGTAAGTATTAAAGCACTGTTTACTGAACATAGGTTTATCCACTTTGGCTTCTTGTTGCAGAGAAAGTGAGGATACTTGGGCTTGTTGGTAACCATGATTGCTTTATTAAAAGATTGTTCTATGTAAAAAATATGGTTTTTAGAAATTACGAAATGTATTTATGAACTTGCCTATCTAAAGAATTCTGGTGTAACAAACCGTTCACAATCGATTACTACTTAATTTTCACTGGTGACTAAGGTTTCTAAGAGTTAAAATTTGCCTAAGTGTATGTAATTAAGACTGCTGGAAATAAGAAAAGCCACTCTGCAAGAAAGATGTGTCTTTAGTAAGAAAGATGGAAGGATGGGAACACATTTCATTGAGGGAAAAAGCAAGTAGTTTTATCCTACAATGAGATTGGTTATTTAGAGAGAAAAGGCTTAGGACAAAATCTGAATGAAGAAGAAAGTTATAGAAGGTTTGTGAAGGGAGATTTTTGGACAAAAAAAATTATCTATGGTCAGGAATAAAATTGAAATCAATGGATTTTTAAAAGTGCAGTGGTATAAAATTGAAATTTTGCTTTTTTTCTTTGTTAAAAAACAAAGTTTTCTTGAATTGTTGATCTGCTCTTGATAAGAAAATGTAAACAAAGTGTTTTCTCTTTATTTGCCCAGAAAACCAAAGCTTCTAAATTTTATCTTTATCAGGTCTCTGATTACCTAAGAGTGAAAATTTCTCAATGTTGGGGAAGCTGTTTTACTAACAACCATGTAACTTCCTGTAAAATCCCTTATCTCCACCTCAGTTAAATATGAATATTAAATTTGTAATGATCTGTAATCCTATTTAGGGATGTGCTTTAAAACTTCCTAAGGTTTTTATAATAAACTTCCCCAAGATTTAAATGGTAAAGGAAGTCTAATTAGCCTTATTGGGTATGTTAAGTCACATGGGAAACATTGTCAAACATATGATGATAAATCTTATTAGGTTATGTTCTATGGGTAAATGCTATAACTAGCCTAGAAAATATATGAAACCATTCTAAAGTTTTAATATGCTCTGTTAGGAGGTCATCATTTGACACTCTAATTATTAAAATGCTATGATTCACAACAATAAGTAGATTTCCTTGTCAGATACATTATATTGAACTCTGTGATCTAGAACCATGTCCATTTCTGAGGTCTAATTTTGTTATTTATAGTTATTGTGATGATACTTTTGCAAAGTATGGTTCATCTTCAAGGTGATTCAAAGAAAGGACTTTTGATAAATATAGTTATTTTCTATCTTTAAAAATCACAAAACTAGGGATGCCTAGGTGGCTCAGCACTTGGGCATCTGCCTTTGGCTCAGGGCATAATCCTGGAGTCCTGGGATCGAGTCCCACGTCAGACTCCCTGCATGGAGCCTGCTTATCCCTCTGCCTATAGCTCTGCCTTTCTCTATGTCTCTCATGAATAAACACATAAAATCTTTAAAAAATCATTAAACTAAACTAATGGGAAAGCTGCAAATAGAACAAAAAATTAATAACACAGGACTGAATGAATTGAGGAAGATGATAAAATATTCCTTTGTGAACAAATTGAATCATTTAACTTTTCTCCCTACCTGAACCCTCCAGATTTAAGAAAGGCTTCTCTTTCATGGCAATTTTAGTTATTTGCATAATGGATTCAAAATGAATCCATTCTCTTTGTAACAGGACACCACTAGAAACACAGGTTATATTACCAAGGCTTTGACTGGAGTATCATTTGAGAGACACGCATACAGTCAGGTATGACCAGACAGCTTTAAGGAGTTGAGGTTGACTTTATGCAGCCATTGATGCCCCCTTGGAAATGTTGGCAAGATACTTTGCTTACAAAGTTGCCAGTAGCCTGGCAGTTAAGGAGCCTCAGGATATTTTGGGGACCTTGAGAAGAGGACTTTGCCCAAGCCTACAGCTATTGTAGTCAAGTCTGATGACAACTATTTGGCTTTCTTCTGGCCTCAAAAGGATATTAAAAGTTTAATCTAGAGTTTCCTTATAAAAAGTTCCAGCAAAGCAGATTCTAAAGGATCAATATGATCAATCACTATTCTTGCTAAGTTTATGTAAATAATTAGGCCAGGTTTGTTAAAACTGAATTTGTTTTAAAAATGAATTAATCTTGATTTAGTTACCTCTGGAAATGAAAGTGAATTTAAAGAGAAAAACTATGTCTCATTTTTAAAAAAGATTTTATTTACTTATTTGAGAGACAGAGAGTACACATGAGAGAGAGTACAAACTTGGCAGGGGGGCAGGAGGCAGAAGGAGACGGAGAAGCAGACACCCCAATGAGCAGGGAGCCCTAAGTGGGGTTTGATCCCAGACCCTGGGACCATTACCTGAGACAAAGGCAGATACTCAGCCGACTGAGCCACCCAGGTGCCCCAAGGAAAATTATATTTCAGTAAGACACCTTTGTTGATGTTAGATTCTAGCTTTTTTTGATTGTTTGTTTGTTTTAGTTTATTTATTTGACAGAGAGAGCACAAGCAGGGGGAGTGTCAGGCAGAGGGAAAAGAAGCCCCACGTAGGGGCCCTATTGCAGGCCTGGGATCATGACCTGAGTTGAAGGCAGATGCTTAACTGACTGAGCCACTCAGGTGCCTGTTAGATTCTAATTCTAATTGCCTTTGAATATTGTTTACCTGAGATAGACAACTTGAGGTAAACTTCCAAGAAATTGCGATTAATTTTACATTTTACTAATAGAAAACCAGTTTGAGTTAAAATATTACCCAAGTTTCACAGGTTCTTGTCATTTAATACATTTATTTAGAGGAGATATATTTGTAGATTAAGTGATGATAGTTACCCGTCTTTCATTTAAAAATTTTCCCCACCATTCAATTTCATTTTAAAGTTATTTTCATACCACTAACTTAGAGGGTCATCATCCAATCACTACATACATGTCTGTATTGGAAAATCATTTATTTTCTTTTTGTTTCATTTTTCTCCTGAGAATTGTACAAAAGCCAAACTAAAAGAAACAATCAGTAAGAAGTGAATTGAAAGGCCTGAGACCAAACTGAATGTAAAATCTCCTTTTTATAGTTCTTGCCAAGAGAATTTTTATATGCTGCTACTGAAACTTGAGGTTGAGGTGCAGACTTTTGTTTTCAGAGAATATTGTATCAAAGCCAGGCTATGCTGGTGTTTAAAGGTTATTATACACCGCATGCCACCTTTGTCAGAGGAAATTCAGTCTGCTGGAATCAAATGACATAAGGAACCAAGATGATTAATTCCCATTGCCTCCTACTTCCCATTGGTAGAAGAATTGAAGAACTCAATTTTTACCCTCTTTACACTATCTGATTAAATGATCTGACATTTAAAAGAATCCTCTGATAACACCAGCTAACTATCACAGACACCATCATCAGGCAGTTTTCCAATCTTCTTTTGTTCACCAGCTAGAGCACATACAGATTTATTTATCTATTATGAAGAAAAAGAATTTCACCTGAAAAAAATTCATTTTTAAGTATTCAGTGGTTCGTGAAGAGGCCTGAACTACATTCTTCTAAGTTTAAGGTATTACTTGAGAAGTGAAATAACAGATTTGATTGTTCCAAGCATAACTTGATGTATGAAGAAGGAGGCAGAGGAGGGGGAGGAGAAAGGGGAAGGAAGAGGAAAAGGAGGAGGAGGATTAAAAGATCTCGGGAAAGGGAGTTCTGAGCTTACTAGATTTCTCTAGCCATCATCATAGCTGTAACAGATTGACCTGGGAAGTTTTCAGCTTATCAAATGATCTCTCTCTGAAAATGCAGCAAGGTTAAAATAAAGATCTGCCTAACAGATTCTGTGGCTTAGTTCCAGCATGTGCAATGATGCAGTTCTGAAGTGTGGAGTACTTAATCATTATGCCCTCTGGGAACAAACACAGTTCACATGATTCCCCACAGCATCCCATGATGTCCATTTAACCCTTTAAAAGCAAGGCTTCCCAAGCTAAAGGGAAATGCCTCTTCTACATTGTACTCACTGACTGGATGCTGCCATTTGTAATGGTGCTATTTGTATATTAAACTGCTTTGAGGAGTTTTGATACAGTGCTAAGCACCTACCACATTTACTAAAGAATGTACAGATGAGTAAGAGATCCCAAACATCAAGGAGGAATGGGAGAAGATTAAAATCACATTTAAAAAAAATGCACGAACAATGTCATGTGAACTATACAAAGAAAAAATAATGAAAATTTGATGGAACAATTATGTCATTCAAAATGCACCAGGAATTCCTTTATAGAGAATATGAAGTCTAAGATAATAATAGGAAATGTGTATACTTAAGACGCAAAAGGTAAAAAGCCGAGTATGTTCCTTGCAGAGAACAGACTGAGCAAAAATCAGGCAGGTGGAAAGCTTCAGAGCACATCTGACAAACTGCAAGTAGTCCAATATGGTTAGATCACAGAAGAGTTGTGGGATTAAATTAAAAAATGGTTATAGGTGATTCACAGGTGGCCTTGATGTCAGAGTTGTGGTCGATATATGAAAGCTGCTGAAGAAGTTTGAAAAAAGGAGTGATGCAGCCAGAATTGTATTTAAAGATTTATGAGCAATGTATTTGGGATAGACCAAGTCGAGGAGAATAAAAAGCCAGGAGATTTATTGTGAGGTTTAGCAACAGTATTCACCCAATTAGTCTAATAGAAATGAACCAGAGTTTTTGTCTCCTGTGACAATGCAGAGACTGTTGTTGTACAAATATGGAAAAGGACAAGCAACAAAGAAATTCTACACGGGAAGGTGATAAGATTCTTGAACTTGCTGAATCTGACATGAAAGCAGGTAAGGATTTCCAGGAAGTAGGAGAGAGGAAATAATAATAGAAGAGTCGAGAGAGAAGTCAGAAGTAATGACAATTTGGGAGTCATTGACTGAGGAGTGAAAATTGAAACCAACCAAGTAAATAGAAACTGTAAGGACAATAGTACAAATAAAAGCAATTGTTCATAATGTATCCAGGCCCACCCACAACCCAAAATAAATCTATAGACTTATGAGATTATTTAGGTATTTTTTCCTTTTTCACCTGAGAACTGTATGATTATATTTATTTTTGTGTCTGTTTGTTTAACATCTGTCTCTACAATGAGCCTATGTACCAGTCAGAAAAACAGAAACCACACTTGGTGTTTCAAACAGAAGAGATTTAATACATGAAATTGTGTTTTGGGATGGAAAGAATAAAAACGAAGTGGTTGATCTCATCTCTGTATGTCTTGTTCCCTTGCACAACACAAGAGACAGGACACTGCTGCCTAGGCTTTCTTTTCTTGGGGCCATCCATGAATACTCCCTCAACTTTGTGAAAGTGTCTCACAAAAATGTACCTGCTTTTTCTTATTTCCTCAACTCTCCTTTTCACCTTTTAACTTCCTGCTGCCCTTAAACTAACCTTGCCTTTCCAGAGTCCTCAACACAAACTCTTTGTCAAGGTCAATTGCTCCTCCCTACTGAAATAATTCTCTTAGTCTCTGCCCTCTCTTTCTGACAAATTTCAAATTCAGTGTATAGGGCAGATGAAGGCATGTGTGTTGGCAACTGGAACATACTAGGCTGCTAGAGGACAATGATTAGGTAATGGACTTGGATTAAAACATTTTTTGAGCTTGGGAAACAAGTCCCATTAATTACAGTTCAGTTTTTCAAGAGAAGTGCTCCCAGGCTGGTGGGAGCAAGAAGCAAGATTGTTCTTCCTTGCACAGCCATGTCTGCTGTTCTTATATGAGACAGATGGGCTCTGGCTCCCTTTCTGCTGTCTCTGACATGGGTGGCCTCTGCCTGCCAATGGGTATGTTCTCTCTGAAGTCTAATTTATTTATGGAAAGTTCTCCCTTTGGAACTAAATGAGAAATTCCTATTTCTCCTCAAAATCATACTTGCCCACTTTCATATATATACTAATCTTTTGCCTTTATACATTAAGAATGCACTTCCCCCTACCCACCTGAATTTATGTCACAGGCCATTTTATTCCTGCAATCCAAGTTGTTGCTGCAGTCAAGAGTAGTGAAGAAATCTCAATGTCTTTATGCTTTTGTTTTTTGTTTTTCCTACAAGAGAAAATTGAACAATCTACTGAAACATCTGACATTTGGTAACCCTGAACTTCATGTTATATGCATGACTCTGTATTTCTAACCAATAATTATTTTATACAAAAACATATAATTCAGCACTCCCCGCATACTTCTGAAATTAATGCGTTATAAAGTGATATAAACTTTGGTCATTTGATGCAATAATGGAAGATGTTGTAGGTTTGGGGATGAAGGCAAAAAACCCCACAGGAAACAAATAAGACAGGTGGAGAGAAGGAAGTGTGAACTGAAGAAATACGTAAGAAAGATAAAAAAGAGAGATGATAGGAGGTATCAAAGAGAAGATAACTGAAGAAAAAAGTCCAGAGAGAAAAGGGAGAAAAAATTTGAGTAAAAGGAATTTCACCCAAAACCTACTTGGGCTCAGGTTTTTGGGCCTCATTTTTAAACCCTAACGATAGCCAAAGCTTACCTGATCATCAAACCCCTTGACACTCTGAATGTCATTTCTCAAGACTGCATCATTCATCAAAACTAAGTGGAGCAGGTAAGAAGGTAAAAATAACAAGGTGGCACCTGCCATGTCCACTGGGAGGAACAAGGTAGAGTGGGGGGCCTGGCTGAAAAGAAAATTAACAACACATGTGGAAAACAAATAAAAAGAAAATCAAAAATTACCTAGGATCCTAACACATCATCAATTTAAAAGTTTTGGTGTCTGTGTCCATCTAAGTTTATACCTCTATGTGTATTTTTGATATAAATCATATTATGCCTACTATTTGTCATTAACCTGTGTCCTTAAAAATCTATTTTAAGCAAGTTTTCTATATATGTAGGTGTAGGAGCATAATATTTCAATACATTAGCATACTGCCCAATTTAGGAGAATTTCATTAAATATTTGTTGAATGGTTTAATTTTATAGCCATTTAAAATTCCTTAAACAGCATTATTTAACAAGTTAGATACTTCAGTTTAGTTTTTGTTACCCACTCAATTCTTCCATTGTTCTATATTCTCAGGAGAAAGACTGGGGTATTGTATTCTCTGGACCATCAATGGCTCTGTGGAGGTTAGGTTGTAAATGTCTGAGAATATCGATTTGCACTATTATGCTTTTTTTTTTTTTTTTTTTTGGTGTGTATACATAGTAACAGGGTCACTATTTTTTTTTTGTTGTTGTTGTTGAGATTCTTTATAATTATCCCTTTGAATGATTTTTTTTTTCACACAGCCCAAATTGGCTGGAAATATTCTCTGTCTGCAGGTTTTTATTTTTTACATTTGTATGGCTAGTTTTTATAGCTCACATATGATATATAATATCTTCTAAGACAGAATATTCCAAACTGAAGGAAATAATTACTTAGATTGTTTATTAAATATAAATACTAGCCTCCCTTTCTTCTAAAAATTATGATACTGTAACTCTGGTTGTTGTCCAAGAATGAGCATATTTAAGAAACTCTCTAGGCAGGTTTAGGTTTGTTACATGTCTTTATCATTACCCTCGCCCATGTGGTAATTGCGGATTTTGGAGGCAGCAGTTTGGTAGAGGGAGTAACATGATGTTTTGAACTTCTCAGAGCAAAGTTTAGTGTTGGCCATTTTTTTCTGACATTTTCAGGCTGAGAGTTACAATCACACTCTGTAGTTGCTTTTAAATATCAGTTTTAAGAATGAGCATAAACACAAGATGTCATAAAGGGCAACATTTGCTATTGGATGCCTTAGGAATTCTTTATTTATGAAGCAAAATTTTTAAAAATGGAAATTTTCTTTTGATTCTTCGACGGATCAATGTTTTTTGTTTTTTGTTTTTTGTTTTTTTTTTGTCTCAGGGAAAGATAGAGATAGAAGAACATAATTAAATATATGACTTTTATATTTCTTAAGCTTAACATCCAAGGTTACACAATTGATTGGAAACTATATATATTCTATCAGATACAAGGCATCCTCATCCTTGACCCTAGACTAGATAAAAATTACATGGTCTGGAGAAAGAGAGAGAAAGTAATAACAGAACACAGTTGATTAAATACTTGTAGATGAACCTGAGAATAAACTGTGGTCTCTTCATTAATATCCTGCTGGGAAGTGGTGGGAAATAGAAAACCCAGATAAATGTAGGATACCTCAAAATTAGAGGGACTAGTTGCTCATCTTCTCTGTGGAGTTCCTGGTAGCCACTGTATGGAAAAGACGGCAATGTTGGCAGGGAGGCTTGGTATAGCTTCAAAGTTCTAGTGTTTTTCTCCTGTGGTTCAAGAGTGGCAAGAAGTAGCTAAAAAAGAGTGAGAAACATGGTGATGACTTGTCAGAGCATGCAGTGTGCTGTAATTACCTGCATAGAACAATGATGATAAGGCAGCTGAAAGTGAGGCTGTTTCAGTGTATACATCTTAGATGAATAATGACCATAAATGAAGCTAGGGACTTCCTCCCTTAACAACCCACCAAACCAATGCTGCAACCCTCTATAAGCCCCTACAATGTAGTCATATCCTTGAACAGAAGGAAGAAAGGCCTTTAAATAAATGAAATTTTCCTGAATTATCTGTAGTAAATTTTTCCCAATGGGAAGAATGGGAGATTTAAATATAAAAAATGTTCCAATATGGAGACATCAGGGAAAGTTATATTTCTCCAAACTGCCAAAACTATAGTTAGTTATCATATTAAGTTCTCCTGGGTAGATAACAGGTGTTCCTACATACTAAAGAAAATTGAAAGGAGAGTGAAGGAGAGAATTGCAGATTAGAATAAAGACTTTAATGTTTTGAACTGGCCAATTCTTTCTGTGGAGCTTGCCACCTTTTAAACTTGGAAAAGGAAGAGTTTATGTGGAATGAGACACCCAGGTAATTCTGAGTTTCTAGGATATACTCTCTCAAGCTACCATACTGCTATTTCCTAAGACTGAAGTGATATTTAAAAGTAAATAAATGGTAATGAACAAACAAGTGTGGGATATTGTGTGCATTACATTTTGCTGGATGCAAATCGGAGTTTTATTTACTCATTTACATATTTTGATTTAAGAACGTACCAAATACATTGCAGTAAACCAATACAGAATCCAACAGAAGTGTGCAGAAGGTGAGGTTACCCTCCTCTAACGCGGTCTTAGTCCTTGGCCCTGGGTGAGGGGTTAAGAATAGAAGGGATCTGCTAATATGCAAATATGGTCTGAGAAAAGTAATCCATTGTGCCATTGTTAGCTCAGTTTAACTGCCCAATTTGTTAGGTAATTCTCTTCTAAGAAATGACTTACATGCATATTTGTTTACATCAGAAAAAGGGAACATTTTAACGCACTCAGTATTTTCAGGTAGAGCAAGTCAAGGACACGTGCTATGGCCAAAAAAAAAAAAAAAAATCTGTCACATTGTTAAAGGACTCTGGGGTTTCTGGGATTTGAGGATGGGGAAAGGATGAGCACGTTTGGTGTAATGGTCCAGGTAAAAAAATGGCATAAAATGGGCAAAGACGGGGCAGTCCTCATGGCCCAGCGGTTTAGCACCGCCTTCAGCCCGGGGTGTGATCCTGGAGACCTGGGGTCGAGTCCTACGTCAGGCTTCCTGCATGGAGCCCATTTCTCCCTCTGCCTGTGTCTCTGCCCCTCTCTGTGTGTCTCTCATGAATAAATAAATAAAATCTTTTTAAAAAATGGGCAAAGACAAAGAACTAAAGGCAAGTTACTCAAGATATTCAATCTGGCTAAAAGTGCATGTAGGTGCTGTATATGTCTATCAAGAAAATAGCTGAGTGTGAGAATGTCTAAAATAGAATGCTTTAGGTCTGATGTGCTCCCTCCTGTTATCTATCTATCTATCTATCTATCTATCTATCTATCTATCATGTATCTATCTGCCATCTTCTTACTTCCCTCCTTCCCTCCCTGTCATGGTCATCTCTTCTTCTCCCCCTGCCCCTTCTTCGCCTCCTTTTCTCCCTCCCTCTCCTTTTCTCTCTCTCTCTTTCCTATATCTCTTTCCCCGACAGTTTTGGTTTGTTGGCAGTTGCTATTTTTATAGTTATTCTGTTTTCTTAAGCTTACATCTTGAATGCCTTTCTCTTTCTCTGTCTTAATTTATGGGTGCTTATTTTCATTTTATATGTTTTGACTCTCTTTTCTATGTCGGAGGATCTTTATGCAGCAAGCCATTTTGAGCTAGACTAGAAGCCTTGTACATACAACTTTGCGTACATGTGAGAGTTTGTGTACATGTGAGAGTATTCATGTAGGTTAACTTCTTAGCGGGGAGAAGGTTTCCAAGGACAGGGACAGTTTAGATTTTTACACACATAGCTGACTGCGTCCATAAACAATTTATTCTCCTACTGAAACTTTATGCCCTCGTGGAGGGACATACTTATGTGGGATTTCAGAACCCAAGCAGAATGAAAATGGTATCATATAATTTAGAACCTAGAACAGAGTGTCAGAGCTTTGATATGCAACTACATAGAAAAAGGGATTGCAGTTCAAACAGACATAGGCTACATATAGAGGATTAATCACATGTATAAATATATTAAATAAAATTGTAGATACGTTTCTCACTGCCAGCAATGGTAGTTATAAATATGGAAGGGAAGAAAATCTCAGAATAAACTCTGTGGTGTTGGATTCAGATTAGAGATGAACTCATGGTTTTTCAATAGAGGGGTCATGGATGGATGGATAGATAGATGATAAATGAATGAATATGTAAATCAAAAATAGATTCCCAAATGCAAGTCACTGTGGTCTTGAGAAACAACCGCTAACCTAAAGCAATGAATCCAGCTAGTACACAGATACTTGTTTCCGTGTATCGTTTTCTATAAAGAAAAGAAAAGGTACATTGCAGAAGCAGCTGCTATCAGAGCTGGAGAAGGGAAAATATGAGCCTAGAATATCTATAGAACTTGCAAAAAATGGTTTAAAAATGATGAAATATCTCAAAAGAATAGAAAAAAATAGGTTAGATGAGCTTCTGCTGACCAAATCTGCATCATTTGAGTATCAAATAAATAATGACAGTATAGATTATAATCCAACAAATAAATTAGAGAACCACAAAATGACAATAAATGAATGAGTTGAAATTTTTTTTGAGGAATGGGATATTCATGTAGTTTCCAAAACACCTTCTCAAAATGCCCATAATCACAAAGGGGGAAGGAGTTACCTTATAGTTGACAAGACTGGAAGACACCATGTTAAATTATTAAACACTATAAATAATGGGACAAATGGAAATACTCTGCTATTTGCTCGCATGCTATGAGAAGCACACAGCATCCCTTCCGTGATATTCCTGCCAAAGATGCAGCTCTGAATCTAGTCATAAGGCAGTGTCAGACACACCAAACTTGAGAAATATTCTAAAAAAGAAGGTCTGCAATCTATAAAAATACCAATTTTATCAAATTTAAGGAACTATTCCAGACTAAAAGGGATGAGAGAGATATTACAACTAAGTGTAACATGTAATTCTCATCAGATACTTTTGCTGTAAGAGATATTTTTGGGGACAACTGCAAAGACCTGAATGTCTGACAATTAGGTAACAGCAACATACCAGGATAAATCAGGTTCTGATGATTTTCTTGTGGTTGTAAAAAGAATGCCCACTACAGCACCTCAGGATGGTAGACCAGAAAGTACAAAAAAAAAAAAAAAAATTTATACTGTGCTTCCAATTTTTCCATTAACTCATGATTCTTTTAGAGAAAAAGAGACTATTGAAAACCATACTTATTTAAAAACAAATACCAATCAAAGGAGCAGGAAAAAGGGGGCCAATATTTCATGACTTTAATAGTTGTAGGTCACTTCTATGAGTTCTTGCTATATTCAGTACACACTGCAAACCCCTCCTCGGGTCTCACCTTCATCCACAACAGGGTTAAAATCCCATGGAGCTTTCATTTTCTTATTTCCCAGGATTTGTATATTAGAGAATGTCTTCGTGTTCCAAAAAAAGCAGAATCTGAACACGAAGGCATTCTCTAACAGGAGAGGAAAAAGTCTTTGTGATCACTTCTGCAAGTTTTACGTTCATTGCCATCCCATAGCTTTCCCCAAATGCCCATAAGCCAGAGATTTCGTGTGTTATTTCTGTAATTTGGTAGTTTTCATTCAAATTACGCATTAAAAATGAATATCCTTCTTAAAACAATTGGCATGATTAATTACCTACTAAATTTTTCATTTTACAAAAGGCAGTGCTTTGTGCCGTACACTTACACGGTTAAGGGACTTTTGAGTCAGAAAGACACATTTCCGTTAAGTTGGGAATCAAGCTAAAAATTCCCTTAATATCCCCCTCGCACTTCAGATTCACTGTTCCCCCCACCGCCCAAGATTTTATGTTAAAATCTGCATTTCCACCACTACATTTTCAAGAAATCAAATCTAGAAAATGAATCAATACCACTCACAACGAAGAAATGTGTCGATAAGAATAACACAAAATAAGACATAGGACATGCTAATTCATTCTGCGGGCAGATCTTAACACACAAAGCCACCGTTTCCACAAATGTTTAAATAAACGTTGATTCTGAGGAACCGTCTAAGATGAATATATTTTGCATTTTAGTCTGTAAACTGATCCAAAATATCTGATAAAAAAAAAAAAAAAACAACGCACTACATGAATACAAATACTGAAGCAGGTGTTTCTGTTGCCAAACGTGGAAATGGTGTTTTTATCTTCACAGGTCCTCGTTCAAACGTGCCTACGTGTCGATACGGTAAATAACTCGGGAAAAAACCCACGAAAATCTGCACGTTCTCACCAGAAGGCGACCTCGTCCAAAGGGCCCCCGGAACCACCGGGATGGCGGCCTGTTGGTTCCAGCGGCCTGTTGGTGCCGGCGGCCTCCGTCGCCCGCTGGGCCTCCCTCCAAGATGGCGCCTCTCAGTAGGACGGGCACGTGGAGGCGGCAGGTTGTGCAGCGACCCGCCAGGGCCCAGGGGAGGTTAGGCGGCCCACTTCCGGCACCGCCCTTCCTCCTTCCGGGGGACCCCCTCCGCACGCCGCCCCTGCTGGTGGAGACCAGGTCACAGCAGGTGGAGAGCGGGATGGGGGCGGAGCCTAAGTTCCCAGGATGCCTTGCGGCCCCTCAGCGGGATCCCGAGGGAGGTGATGGCGTCCGCCTCAGGACCGTGCTGCTGGCCTTGGGGCCGCCCCAGGGCTCCAGGGCCTGACAGCCCTGCGTGGGGGGGGGGGGGGGGGGGGTCGGGGCTGGCTGCTCACCCCGACTCTGGGCTGGGGTCTCCCGGTCCTGACGGAGCCCCAGGGCACAGCCCGCGGGATGGGCTCCTCCCCCCGGGGCGGCCACGCCTGGGAGCATCATGGCGGCCTCCCCGGTGCGCTCTTGCCACCGCCTGTTGGGACTGCGCTCCAGGGCTGCTGACTCGGGCGGCAGTGGCTGCCCCGCGGGTTTCCGCGGATTCGGTAGTAAGCTCGCAGTGCAAGTGCTTCCCTACTTTCCTGTCCCTGAAGTTATTTGCTTTGCTTTTCTTTCTTTTTTTTTTTTTTTTTTCTTTTTTTTTCCTTTTTTTTTCGATTTTATTGATTTATTCATGAGAGACCCGGAGAGAAGCAGGCTCCCCGGCCCGAGCCTGATGCAGGACTTGATCCCAGGACCCCAGGGTCCCCACCACCTGAGCCCAAGGCCGATGCTCAACCACCGAGCCACTCCGGCGGCCTCGTCATCCCTTCTTACCTCAGGATTTCATTTTGTTTCCTAAAGGAGACGATTTGTTGGTTGCTGCTTACTGCCTCGTCCAACACCGGCGAACGAATGTGTGGGGCCAAGATGAGAAAGTACGAGGAAAGGAAGGCCAAGTCTTCCCGGTATCCCGCCTTCCTGACCAAAGAGCCTCTTTCCCTCCTTGGGTTGACTTTGATTTGCTGTGTAGTAAGTGAGTAAACTGGGTTTTTTTGTTGTTTTTTTTTGGTGTTTGTTTAAAGCATTTTACCTTTGTAAATTATTTTTCTTAAAGAAGATATTACTGTTTTTTTTTATTTACTCTTTTTTTTTTTTGTTTTAAAGATTTTATTTATTCATGAGAGAGACAGAGAGAGAGAGAGAGGCAGAGACACAGGCAGAGGGAGAAGCAGGCCCCATGCAGGGAGCCCAAAACCGGTCTCGACCCCGGGACTCCAGGATCACACCCTGGGCCGAAGGCAGGTGCTAAACCACTGAGCCACCCGGGCTGCCTATCATTTACTCTTTTGGCATAGGAAGTTGATATTTCACATGAGTCAAACACGTTCGCTAAATGTTTAAGGTCACACCAACTCCTGTGGATGTAACTCAATGGCACTTACATGTTAATTTTATGGGCTAAATGGTGGAGGAGTCATTCTTGGGCATTTTTCCCCTTTTAATAGGATAATTTGATTACAAGGAGGACAAAGCCAAACAAAACAAAGTACTGCAAACTAGATGGCTTAAACAACAGAAATGTGTTGTCTCACAGTTCTGAGCCCAGAAGCCTGAAATCCAGGTGCTGGCAGGACATGCTCCCTCTGAAGGCTCCGGGGGAGGATCCTGCCTGGCCTCTTTCTACCTTCCAGAAGTTACTAGCAACCTCTGTTGTCTCTTGTCGTTTAGATTCATCACCTCCATCTGTGCCTCTACTGTCACATGATGTTCTCCTATGTGTGTGTTTTCTCTCTGTGCATGTCTCTGTTCAAATTTTCCTCCTCTTATATATGGATACCAATCAATGGATTTGGGCCCACCCTAAGTTAGTGGGACCTCTTTTTAACTGGATTACATGTTTCCACATAAGATCCAATTTCCAAATCAAGGTGACACTCTAAGGTTCCAGGTTGACATACATTTGGGGGGGGGGGTGGTTAGGGGCACCATTCAACCCAATAAAGATGGTAAATATTTTTTCCATATATCAGTTGTAATTATTATGTAATAAAAGTATATGAGCAAAGATATATAGAGACATATATATATAATGGAAATAATAAATAATGTATAATGAAAGTAAAGCATTCTCCTTAAAATTTATAGTAAAAGCCTTTCTTAAGCTATATTTATAGTTTCTGAGGATGTCTCATGAATGTATGTGGTATAATGGAATAAGCCCAGATGTGATCAGGGACAAAGTTGCAAAATTACTTTGTGAGGTTAGGAAAGTTACTAAACATCTCCCATACTGTTTCACCATCTGTTTGTACTGTTACAAAAATCACTGGACAACTTCAAGCAAAAATATAAGTAGATCATCATCTACTTTTAAATTCTTAGGTTAGCTTTCTTTTGTATCCAATTTTATGAATTAGATACACAATACATACCTCTAATGTATTTATTACTCTCCTTAAAGTAGGAATTTGTTTTTTCAGATGATTAATTTATGGCTAATTATAAAAATCTAATTTCTGTATTATGATTCTATTAATGCTGCTCCAGTAAGAGCAGCTAATTCAGGCCTTATTTAAAAACAAATTTAATACAGAGTTCAGGTATGACGTGTTCAGAAGAGTGTTAGAACTACACTATGATTTGCTAACCACATGATCTTAGACAACGTGAGGCCTCCATGTGAGCTCCATTTTCTTCTATGTAAAATGGTGGTAATAATAATAATAACCATTCTATTGGGTTGTGAGGTGGTACGGATTAGAATGCTCACGGGAAGGTAGATAGCACATATCACAGAGGATTGTTACTTGGGGACATTATGACTCCTTCAAGGGTGTCCTCAATTAGAGAACAGGTTAGAATAATAAGATCATTATATACAATATAATACATAAAACATTATCCAGACCCCCCTGCAGCTTGGGTTCCACATAGGATTTAAATTCAACCAACCAGGGGCATTTATCTGAAATCTGAAAGATAGATTTGAGGTGATATCACACTCTTATGTTTTCTCCTAGTAAACAGGGTCTTAAGTGTGTATGTGTGCATTGTTAGGATCACTAGCTTATTGAGTGACTACTTAAACTATTTGCCAGGTTCTGGTAGCTTGTAAGAGGGTGTTGGTACATCTCTCTTACGTGGTGACAAGACTGTTCAGATATCGGGTAACAAATGACAGAGAAACACAGAGTTCTTTGGGAGCACAGAGAAGAAATAGGGAATTTTTAAAATTGCTATTTAAAAAATTCAATAAGCCATGTCCTCAAAATTAAATAAACTCATTTTGGGACACCAACAAAAACAAAGTAACACATATGTGTTCAAAACTATAAAATTAACTCCAAAATCTAATGCCATTTATTAAAAAGAAGAAAAATGTTTTAGAAATAGTCAATAAGCTAATTTTGTTATTAACATTAATGATTTTCAGATTATACAAATAAGATCTCTAAATCTGGCAATAGCAGTCATTTTGAGGTAGCTATAGTTCATTTGCAAGTGGATTAATTAATGAAAATGAATTTTAACATATTATTAAACTGCCTTATACCCATTTTAAAATCTTCAGCCCAAATGATTAGCTATAGTCCACTTATACAATTACTGTATTTTTTCATTTTATAAGTGAAAAAATATATAAGCAAAAAAAAGTACATTTTTAATGGGCAAAGTGAACAGATAATGATGGAAAGACACAGTTTGAATATTTCTACTGTAATCTTATTTTCCAGATGTTTGTAGATATATAAAATAGGCCATGTTAGTATACTAGGAATAACTAGTTAATTCCCGAGAAAGAGTTCAATTTTCTCAAATGTAATACTAGATCTTCTTATGGAGATCTTTTGGGAAAAAAAAAAAAAAAAAAAAAAAGACTTGTTATCTGAGCTCACACCATGGGTAACTGATGGATGATTTGAAGACTGCCAGTACAGAGTTTGAGTTCTAAGTCAATCATTAAAACGCCAAGGTAACACAGTGTAACACAGTGATACTGATTGAAAATATTTAAGCAAACTAGACATATATTGAGTTGAAAACCATCTATTGGCAATCAGCATCCATTGCCACCTACTTTTGTAGTCTCTGTAGGTCTCACAGTTCTAAAAGCTAAAAATCTGTATTTTCCAGACTCCCTGGTCATGACAGTGGTAAATCAGATTTAGTTTCTGCCAGTAAGATGCACTCACATTAGCTTTGGAAAGCAGAGGAAGTACAGAGGACCTTCCTCTGGCAGCAGTGGAGATTTGCATACTCCAATAGATAGGAGTTTTTGTAGGGAAGGATCATAGGTACCACTACCTGGTTACATCCAGGCCTTGAGACAGCCAAAACAGTAATTTCTTGTTTCTTCCTGAGAGGGGAGGGCGGCGGTGGGGGGGGGGGGGGGTGCAGCAGCCACTTCCTGGCCTCTGGACTGGATGTACCATGATATAATTTATTATCTGCATACTTCTACTTTCCCAGCCCTTCTGATGATCATCAACCCTAATTTTGTATATCTCTTACTGTTCAAAATACTTGGAGTATCTTTTTAATTTCTGTATTGAACCCTTAATGGTACATATACATTTTGACAAATATTTAAATAATTGTTAGATCTGACTAAATATTTTAGCATCATGTACTCCTATCATCATGACTCTCCCCTCTGATATATTTGTGCATATTTAAATCTTATTCAATATCAGAATTTTACTATTCAATTTATAGTCCCCCAAGTATAAGAAAAATATAGTAAAATTATAACTATGTGAGATTCAAATTGACTGTAAAAATTAATGCTCATAGCATGATTCACAAATAATACCTGTTGACAGTCATAACTTCCAAGGGTAATTCTCAGCAACCCCCAAATAATTCAAAAAGGCAGTTTTCTCTTCTCAGTTCTCAAGGGTGAATGACCTACAACATTTAATATATGATTACATATTAAGTTCTGGTAATATACTAAGTGAGTTTTAGGGTTACTAAAAATAGGTATGAAAATAGGCACACACACCAATTTGTACACATTTGATACAGAATCCAAATGATATTTCCATATTGCAGTTGGTTCATGTGGTCTTTAAGTCATTTCTTATTTATTTATTTATTTATTTATTTATTTATTTATTTATTTATAATATTTTATTTATTCAGTGTAGACATAGAGAGAGAGAAAGGTAGAGACACAGGCAGAGGGAGAAGCAGGCTCCATGCCGGGAGCCTGACACAGGATTCGATCCCGGGACTCCAGGATCGCGCCCTGGGCCAAAGGCAGGCGCTAAACTGCTGGGCCACCCATAGGTCCTATTCCCCCATTTCCGTTGAAGGAACTGAGTGCTGGTCCTGTGCAGGATTCTGCTGATTCTTCTGGTTGCATCCCCATGGTGCTGGTGAACAGGCTCTTTGTTCCCTATATTTCTTATGCATTTGTGATTTAGAGATTTGGTGATATTCAGGTTTGATTTTTTTTTTTTCCCTAACAAGATTACTTAATAATTGGAGTGTTCTTCTGTTAGTCTACTTTCTTTCTGCTCTTTTGGTATTCCTTGGGGTGCTGGCAGAGATTGGTATTTTTTCATTCTGCTGGTTGCTTTTATGCTGATACTTTTCTATATCCTTGTTTCGCTCTTTGGTGGTGGTGGTGGGGTGCTATTTTCTATTGGTTTCCTACTGTGAGTAACATTTAAATTAGCTAGAAGCCTGTTCTTTCTTCTCCCTCCCTCTTCACCCCCAGCTTGGCATTTGAAGTCATGTCCTTTCATTCCAGTTACTATCTATACAATCGGTTGATAATATACTACTTTTCAAATGCCCCTCCTTCCCTCCCCTAATTTTAATGATAGCTGTACTAAAATTGCTTTATCAGAATATATGATAATTACATGTTCTCCTCTCTTCTTTGTTACTGCTCTGTTCTCCTGGTAAATATCTATTTGATGCTGGCCCCTGGTCCTTATGTCCTGTCTTTCCTGGCTGTTTGTTTTTCTGAAGCTCATCTTCTCTGCTAGATGCTTCAGGAAGCACTCATGGGAAGTATTTCCTGAATTACATGTTCACAACAGCTTGTCTGTCACCTTTCTACTTCAAAGTCAGGTTGGCTGATGTAAAATCCTTGGCTCATCTTTTCTTTGCTCAAGTATCTTTAATATTTTACGGTACTGTCTTTTGCCATAAAGTGTTGTCCAAGTCTGCTGATACTCTGAGTTTCTTTTCCTCACATTTAACTTGGTAGGTTTGCCTAGATACCCAAAGGAATGTGTTTTGCTTTTATTCTTTGAAGTCCAGTAGTATTTTATGGTGTCGGCCACTCTGTGTTGAGTTTTCTAGTCACATAATAATGCTACTTAAATGTGTAATTACTCCGGAAAGTTTTCTTGTAGCATAGCTTTAGCTGTTTGTCCTATTCTTTTTTCTTTGGCTTCAGGAACTCCCATTATATGTGTGTTAGATCTTCTTTGCCTGTCTTCTATGATGATCACTTTTGCCCAAAACCTTTCAGTGTCTTCATCATTTATGTGAATTAAAAAATTTTGTTCCTCTCTATCTTCCAGTTCTTTTAAGGCACAATTCATTTTATGTGCTGTGTGTGTGTGTGTGTGTGTGTGTGTGTGTGTGTGTTTAAAAAAATTTACCCTTCATTTCTTTTACTTCTTTTCTTAGTTCTTTTCTTGGTTTCCTCACTACCTCCACTTTTCCATTCTCTCCTGTCAACTAATTTCTGGGTTTTAAAACTTCTTATGTGGTTCTTTATAGCTTCTTTGATATCATTTCTTTTAGCTTATTTTGAAATACCGGGTTGTAGTTTACATCTGTTTTCCTTCTTTCTGGCATGATTTTATTGTCTGTACTGGGGATGTCATTCTGCTCCTTATTTTTTCTTTAAATAACTTTGGAATTCAGCTGCGGTTCCTTTCTGTTGCTCACTATGGGTTTTCCTGTGCTTTTAGTGGGGCCAGTATAGCTTTCCTAGTTTCACAATTCTGGACCACTTACGTTGTTTTCACAGAGTGGTATGTGGACTCTACTTTTCAAAAGTCTAAGATCTTACATTTTTGGTTCCCATTCCCACCTGCCCACCCAACCTTTGCCCCTGTTTTGCTCATCTTAGATTCATCCTCAGCAGTTTCTCCTCCATATGGGGGCTTTCTCCTCTCTTGTTTTTTTATAAGAATCAGTCCTCCCCTCACCCAGGACTTTGCAGCACTGAGACATCTGTGGGTCACAATTCCCTCTGCACTTAACTAGGGAAATTAAAAACTGTAATGTCATCTGCCAGTTTGTAGGGGGTGTTCTCAGAATGGCTCTCTGAAATTTCTTGAAGCTGTTGGTTGATATTCCTCATCTTGTCATATATAGGATGGGTGGGAATACTCTATCACCTTGGGTTTGTTGTAGATGTTGTTCTTGGGGTTTTGGTTCTGCTCTATTTGTCTTTTTTTTTCTTAGCGTTAGGGTGGGTGCAGGTAGGGGAGATTCAATAATTAGGCTACTACCACTGCTGCCACCTTGCCAGAATCTACATAGACTTTTTTTTTCTTTTTTGGGGGTGGGGAAAGTGGGAGAAGCAGGTTCCTCGCTGAGTGGGGAGCCAGATGAGGGGCTCAATCCCAGGACCCTGGGCTCGTGCCCTGAGCTAAAGGCAGACACTTAACCAACTGAGTCACCTAGGTGCCTCTACATAGACTTTTTAACATAAGATTTGGTAACTTTTTGGTCTACCAAATTGGGACCAAAGTAGAAAAGTCTTGAAACATCACTGGTAGCTGACTTTAAAAATATTTTTCTTACAAAATAAGTTATTAAAAATGTGGTGTAGAGAGAAAAGTTAGTAGTTGTAGCTATCTGAAAACCAGAACTGAACACTTTATGGTCTACCTAGCATTAACTTTCTAAGCTTATTTATGACAAAATGTAATGGTTGAAATCATCAGAGTACCAGGAAACTCATATCTGAGCTATTGTTTCTGAGAAAAACATACAGAAAGTGACACGCTTTTGCCATTGTTTGGTGTAATACTCCTTGAATTGTGAAAGAGAGAATGCTATTTTATGGTTTTAAAAGCATTAAACCACATAATATTTTTAATACCATCTAATAAAGATAAAATCATTACTTAATTAGGTGCATTTTTCACTTTCAGCTTTTTTTTTCTCCTGTGAAAAATTCACATATCTTTAATTATAGTCCTTTGAAAAAAATATGCTCTCAGGGCTTGACGTAATATTAATTTAGATTTCCAAAAATACTAAATTTCTTTCCTCCAGCTTGAGTTTCTTTCAACTGGCCATTGATTTAAATTACCTACTAGAAGGTTACAATTTTAGAATTGGCCTCTTTATCCCCCCTGCTTTTAAGGATAGCCATCATTCTAAAGTCATATAAGGAAGGAGTAAAACTTTCTCAATGGACATATTGGAAACTTTTTTTAAAAAGTTCTGGAAAACAGAATAAGATCATTTTCAGACATTTTCTCTTATTTTCTACAAAGAGATGAGAAGAAATCATTTTGAAAACAGAGCTGGTCATTAAGAATTCTTTGCAGAAGGGTAGCCAGCTTAATGTGTTGTTCTAAGTGAATGTCACCCAAGAAAAATTAAGGGAAAAGTGAGCACTCATTAAGCAAATTGACCAGCAAGTGTTCTGATGAATGTCGCAACAAATTTGAATAAGCTAATTTTGTCCATTAGTGTGCTTTTAGGACCATTGTGATTGTTTTGGTCTAATTATTTTTTATTTTGTTTATTCAAATGTAGAATGCAGAATTAACTATTGCAGCAATTTTCTGATTAGCAATTTAGAAAATTGGTGGATGGTATCTGACTCCTCACCAAGAAATGTCTGGTATTTGATAGGGCCATGTGCAAGAACACGTACGGTCTCGGGAGAAGCCTGTGCTGTTTGCTCTGTTTCTCACCCGCTGCAAATGGGAGCTCAGAGGCCCGCACTGGATTAGCAGGGGCTGTGGGCTTGGGCTCGGGGCCCTCAGATGGAGTGCACCAGATTGAGGTCTGATGTGCTGCAGAAGTTGTATTTGCCACCCAGTGTCACTATTTGGAGTCCTGTAGCTGTGACTGGTGAATTCTGCAACATTTCCCACTTCTAAAGCTTGGGGATTCGAGAAATCTGGTGCCCAAGTGGCTGCCAAAGCTTGTCAGGGGGACCCAGTGCGAGGCCGATTTCTAGGTGTAAAAGCCAGGCAGATTTGCTCACTCAAGAAAATCTGTTTTTGTAGGTTTGCTCTGACTTCCAAGATACAGATACTGGTAAAATTTTTCTTTTCTTTTCCTTTCGTTTCATTTTTTTTCCTTTTCTTTTCTTTCCTTCTCTGTCTCTCTGTCTCTCTCTCTCTCTTATTCGGCACTAATGCCATGCATGGGTTTCTTTTGGTAGCTGATGGTCTTGTGGGGTTGAGTAACTGCTTCTCCAAGTGTGGTCCTGGACCGCAGCAGGGGCATCACGTGGGACTTCTCAGAAGTGCAGACTCTTCCCTCCCCTGCACTCCCCCTCCCCTGCCCCAGACCCACTGAAATGGGAAGCTCGGGGAAGTGCCCCCCAGTCCATTTCAACAACTTTCCAGGTGATTCTGGTACAGGCTGAAGTTTGCAAACCAGGAGTCTATAGTTACTGGGCCTTGTCACAGCGTCAGGCAGTGATAATTGAAAAGCTAAAGCGCGTGTGGCCTTGTGAGTGCCAGACCAGGGTGCAATTCTCAGTTCTCTTTCTGTTGCACTAAAAAGATAGATATGAATTTCGGTTAGTGCAGACAGGAAAACAGACAATCGCAGTGCTGGCGGACGGTGCCTGAGTAGAGGCTGCAGGGGGCCTTCAGAACAGTGCATGTGCCAGAGGGAGAGGGGACAGGAAGGCCCCTCTAAGGCCCCTCTAGAGGTGGTATTGTATTGTATTGTATTGTATTGTAATTTTTAAAGGTTTTATTTATTTATTTTAGAGTGAGCACATGTAAGTGGGGAGGGGCAGAGGGGGGAGGGAGAGAGAGGGAAAAAGAATCTGAAGCAGACTCCCCACTGAGTGTGGAGCCTCCCTGGGCTCAATCCTAGGATCCTGAGATCATGATCTGAGCCGACCCCCCAGGACTGAGGTCATGACCTGACCTGACCCATGACCTGACCGACTGTGCCATCCAGGTGCCTTGAGGTGGTATTTTGAAAGGACAAATATGACCATGCCCTTCTCTGATTAAATCCAGGTAGATCCCACTGGAGGCCTCCAGGGTCTCCTTCAGACCTCTGTTTTGCACACAACACTTGCCTCATCCCTTCCAGGTATCCTGCTCCTTGGAGCTGTGGCTTCTGCAGGAGCCTCCCCTCTGCCAGCTGCCAGGGAACCCTGTTGCCTCCCTGGTCTCTAGTACACTTCAGATTGCAACTGGCTTGTTGCCTTTGCAATCCTTTCTGACCCCCCAGTGTGGGTCAGGTCAGTTCTCACTGTACAGTGCACTTCATCATACTCATCACATTGTAATTATACAATTATATAATGATTGGTTTATTCCTCATGCTCATCCCTGGAGCTCAATATAAATTCCAAGAGGGGGAGAGACCTTGCATATTCCCTGCTGCCCAAGGGCCCAGCAAGGAGCAAGCTTTTAGTAAACATTATCAGATGGATGAATGAAGGAATGAATGGGAGGGCACAGTCCTCTTTTTATCCCTGGGTCATAGGACTGGATAATGTATGCATTTGGAGAGATGTGTCCCCTAATAAATTTTATTTATGGGATCATTGTCACCACCATCGAATCCTACCACTGGACTGGCGAGCCCCTTGCACAGTGGCAGCGGAGTCTCACAACCTGATTCTAATTTGGGGTCTGATTTTTGGGACATCCAAGAATAGAAGTTCTTGAGTATTACTATCCCAGGAGTATGGGAAAGGAGAGAGATCATATGATCTTGGAGACATTCACAGTACATGTGCTAGAAGCCAGCAGCTCTAGTGGAGGAAGTGGCACCTGAGAAGTTCTCAGGGAAGCGACTATTGTCCCCACTCCCCTCAAGAGCCTCCAAGAAGGAGGCTGCCTGCTTTGCTAATAGAGTTTGATGCTGGGGCGCTATGTGTCTTCCCACCCACTTCCAAGTCCATTTAATAGAACAGAGATGTCATCCTTTGCCTTATTTTAGTCTGTTGGTCTTGACCTGGATAAAGTAAGACTTTTTATTTCTGTTCCAGAAGGAGAGAGCATGGCATTTGCTTCCCAGAGGCAGTAGCTTCAAGGTGGGGGCATCTGTCTCGTATAAGACACCAAGTAAGCTGTGCTGATATTTAATAGGATTGCCAAGAGCCTGCACGTGTGTAGTTTATAAAAATACATACATGGAGAACAGGGGCTCAATTTTTCTTTTTTCTTTTTTTTTTAAGATAGGGTTTTCAAGACCTAGAGGGTAAAGATGCTGACATGCTTATGGGAATCTTGCTATTAATAGAACTGATCCGTTGCCTATTTGTCAAGCGTAGTTGGTTGTTATGCTGTGTATTTTTTTTATTTTTGTTTTTTTACATCTGAGGCTTAAAATACTCTTAGACCTATTGTAAACTCCTTTTAGATTAAGCGAATGTAATAAATGCAATGTGTTTTGCAACAAAAATCATAAACACAATTTCTCACTCAAACAGCTATCATCAGAATAGCTATAATCTGCTGAGCTGGCCAGGAGCGGGGATGGCACACATGGCTGTAATTTTATGTTTTGGTGCCTGTGTCCTTTGTTTATCAGATGCCATCTTCCCTCCTCAACTGTGGTTCATTCCCCATCCCTGCTGCCTCCCCCTGCTCTCAGGCCCATTCTGGTTCCAGCCTGGCTCTGCTGCTTTCTCTGGGTCTCCCTCGCCCTCCTTTGTTGCAGCCAAGTCATCTTAGCAAGTGATTTGTAACAGGACCATTTGCAACTGCCAGGTACATGCAGGATTTGGAGACGAGGTCAGAATCTTGAAATATTTTACCTCCAGTGAGAGACGTGAGAACTGAGGCTTGGAAAAGGTCAAGGAGCTTCCCCGAAGTCTCCCAGAGCTTGGATTGGAAGCCATGCTTGTCTGCCTCCAAACACCTTTTTCTCATTCCATCCCTGTTGCACCTGCTCCCAGAGGCTCAGGGGAGCACCATCACCTCCAGCCTCTGAGCTGGCTTCAAGCCTTGAAAATGGTGCTGAATCCAGTCAAAGAAGTTGCAAGATGAGGCCCAAGAACTCCGGGATACCCTTCACCTAGACTCTCTAATGGTCAACATTTCGACACATTGCCTTTGTGTATATACATACTATATCATTTGAGAATAAGTTGCTAATATGCCTCCCACCCTGAAGAGCCCTCTGAAGGCAACTCTCTCTCTGCTTTGTATTTTATGAGAGCATTGAGGGCCACCCAGAACGACCGACTGCCTTCTTCTGTCCTCAACACCAGGGCGGTTCCCTCTTTCTTTTAGCATGGGACCATGACTCCAAGGAGGGACACCTCTGAGCTTTCTTGACTTTGCCCTCAACTAGACCCTAAAACTCATGCTCCTTCCCGGACACTGGCCCTCTCTAGCACCTGAAACCCAGAACCTGTTCTTGACAGGGCACTACAAGGCCAGATAGAGAGGGGTTTTTTGCATGTTTCTACCTATTTTGTGGCAAGGGGGAGAGGGGGAGATTCCGAATCCCTCAGCTTGTTATCCAGACCTGCAGCTAAACTGTGGTCTCCGCTAGTTCAAGTCTGTTTGCAAAGACAGTTATCAATGCT
Source organism: Vulpes vulpes (assembly GCF_048418805.1). Taxonomy (NCBI): domain Eukaryota; kingdom Metazoa; phylum Chordata; class Mammalia; order Carnivora; family Canidae; genus Vulpes; species Vulpes vulpes. The sequence goes on from NW_027325740.1 coordinate 97,078, forward strand.
GCTAACCCTTTTCTCTGGCCACTGGCTCAGATAAAATTCCCTTAAAAAAAAAAATGATTACTTTTGTTTTTACTTCCTTTGGTGTAAACCAGCCCTGTGGCTAGAAAACGACATTTTGAAAGTGGAAAAAGAAGGAAAACACGTTCTGTCCGGTTTGGGTATGGGATGGAGGGGAAGGTGCAATTTCCTTCATCCGACAGGTCCATTAAAAGCAGGATTTGGAATTTATTATCAGTAAAACTTACTGATTTACCCATTATGGGGGAAATTAGCTTAAATATCTATTTGAGCCAAGCATAATTCCTAGCACTTTTTAGAACTTAATCAGGGAGGCCTTTCAGAAACGTAGATCCACATTTGAAGACAAGGTTTAAAAGATGCCGTAGGAAAACAGCCCAGATGTCAGGATGAATGGATGAAGATCAACGGGGTAGGTACTGGGATGGAATGTTAGTTACTTCGCTTTAAAAAGGAGATTTTGCTACATGCTACAACACCGAAGTACTTTGGAGACATGATGCCGATTTAAATAAGCAGGGCACAAAAGGACAACCATTTTATGGTTCCACTTATATGAGGTTTCTAGAATAGTCCATTCGTAGAGACACAGAGTAGAATGGTGGTTGCCAGGGCCTGCAGGGAGGTGGTGGTGGACTGGGGAGTTTCTGTTCCGCGGGTACAAAGTTTCAATGATAAGAAAGCTCCCGAGGTGGATAACAGTGTTGGTGGTACAACATTGTAAGTGTATTTAATGCCACTCAGCTGCATCATTAAAAATGGTAAAAATGGTAGATTTTAGGTTCGATCTAAAGCAAAATTTTCAATGCCCCACTGGGGTTATCTTTCTGCTTGTGAGCCGAACCCCCTACTCATTGGCATTTTATTTGACATCATTAGAATTAGATGCTGTGGAATCAGAAGAGAGCTTATGGTTGGCAGGTATGTATTATGTCTTCGCATTTTCAGTGGCTGCGAGCTCAGCCTCATTCCCCCTCCTGAACCTGGGAGTTGCATTTTGAGGAGTTCTTGGCTCCTGCTGGGAGGAAATGGTATGGCCACACCTGCTCACACTGCTCCCCATTCCCAGGGCAATGCTAAGGTGAAGGCAGTTGATGTCCAACAGGTCCTCCTGCAAATTCTTACGAGGATCTGGGCCGTGCAGCCTGAAGGATCGGCCTTGAGATGAGACACCCACATGTGGGGCTTCTCCTTGGAGCTTGGTGAGTCTTGGGGTAGAGCTGGCCACTGACTTGTCTGGTCGATGACCTTCCCCATACTCTTTTTGCCCTGTTCCTTTTCATGTCGTTCCTCAGTCCTTTAAGTTAAGGAAGTTCAAGTTGAAAGAAGTCAAGAGCTCCCCTGCCCCCACCCCCACCCCAAACCCCACAGATGGCGAGGGTCTTGTGGTGGTTATTGTATTCAAACCCTTAATGCTTCTTATCTGGTTCCGATTTCAGTGAGTGCTTTCCAGAACTCAGAAACACGGAAGTCTGCGTATTTACAACAGGAGCTGTACTGGGCTATTGGGAAAACCCCCCTTGGAAATGAGAAAGTTCCTCTTTTCTGTTGCAGGGATGGATCCTAATATATCGTGCTTGTCAAATCCAGACCTTATCTGATTCCCCAAAGACCGACTTCATAATGGCTGAGAAAGGTTTCCTCTCCCTGTGTGTCTTTGAGATCAAAAGAGGAAGTCCTGCTTCCTCCAACACTCGGTTGTATTTTTCTTACAGTGAGTGAGTAGGAAATACATTAAGTCGTCCTATGAAAGCCTCTGCTGCTGGCGACGTATGCATAGCAAGAAGAAATTTTGCAAAATAATCAGCTGAGAAGGGCCTTTCTTCCAGGGTTGAATGATCTGTACCTTTCCACACTTCCTGTCTGCCTCCCCCTTTTGAAAGATTTTATTTATTCATTCATGAGAGACAGAGAGAGAGAGAGAGAGAGGCAGAGACACAGGCAGAGGGAGTAGCAGGCTCCTCGCAGGGAGCCCGATGTGGGACTCGATCCTGGGACCCTGGGATCACGCCCTGAGCTGAAGGCAGGAGCTAAACCACTGAGCCACCCAGGTGCCCCCTTCCTGTTCCTTTTATAAGAGGTGAGGGCCAGGGATCAGATTCCACGTCTAGGCCCTTATTCTGTTGTTCCCACAGTAGTTTTAAAACAAAGTAAGTGATGAGTTACATTATTTATGTCACAAGAGAATCACTGCTCTTCATTCTTGCTGCAGTGAACTGAGTACCTGGTCTGTCCAGCCACTGTCCGGGATCTTGACACTTGCCTGGCCTACGTATTTGATAACAGATCCTAGAATTCTAGAGCTTCTGATGACCTCTTCATAATTTTTTAGAAGAGGACATGGAGGCCTAGAGAAACCTCAGTGACTTGCCCAAGATTTAGAATCCAGAGCTGCATTTCTCCACCATGACATTTTTTTTTTCCTTCACACCCTTCCCTGAACTGCTTAAGAGCAAAAACAGGCTGTTACACATTTTATCTAAAGCCTACAAATATTGCATATCGTAGCAGAAACCAAACAATTAATAATTTTGCTAGTCTCCTTCAACCTGAGCAAAGCTTTCATAGATGTTGTATCTTGAAAAGGCATTTACCGGAAGTTTGAACCTTGGCCCCTAGGTCCTCTTAGTGTAAGTGTCCTAAGAGGCAGGCAGAATGTTTAACATCTCCTTGATCTTGGGGGGGTCCTTTTCAAACATCAGAGTCAGCTCAAGGGGTGGGGGTGGGGGTCTTCTCTTGCCATCAGATGGCATGCTTGTGAATCAGGACCTAGTGACAGGGAGGGATCCAGGCTCTGGCTACAGTGAAGCTCCACGCTGTGCAGTGTTGTGGGGACCTTAGTGGCAGGTGCTTTAAGGCAGAGGACCGGGTGTGCAGACTTTGACCAGGGATCCCGGTAACGGCCGGAAAAGCAGTGAATGCAAATAGTGCAACGGGAAAGGTGTGCTCCACGCAGGTGATTGAGCAGGCCTGGGGTTCTCCAGGCACGCACCCTACCGGTTCCGTGGTTAAGGCAGAAAGGAGAGGAGCCGGCCCGGCCCCCGGGAGGAAACCGCTCTCAGTTGCAGAGGCAGGAAGGGTCCAAACCACCGGTGAATCCACCCCCCGGCTGAAAAGCCCACAGAAAAGCGAGTGGGTGAGAAGGTAGGATGGGTGATGCGGCCTGGCCCTGCCCCCCCCCCCCGGAGAAGAGCACCCACCCCTGGTGATGGGGGGACATCCCTTTCTTAGCACTGGGGAGCCTGGTGAACCACTGTTTCCTTGGACATCCGTGAGAATGCAGGACCCACGTGCGGTACCCCTGGCCCCTTTGGGCCACAGGTATTTTTCTGAAATGAGTAGGCCCAGAGCAAAAGGGACCTGAAATTAGTGTTTTCACCTTGGCTTTGGTGCCTTTAAACCCCAAGTGGGCTAATGCCCCTTATAGCCACATGCCTCAGCCCCCAAGGTCAGGCAAGAACAGCGCACCAGCTTGTGGCCGGGATACTTTCTGGCCTTCTCTGCTGGTCGGTCCTCTCTGCCTGCCTTCCAATCCTCTTTGCTCTTTGTGATCCTCCCCCCCGCCCCTGAGGATGCTCATCACCCCTCCCCCCCAGGAGCCCTTGGCTCCCCTGCTCTCCAGCTCCGAGAGTCCTCCCCCTGCTCCTCCCTCTGCCCCTGGCTGGCCCCGACGTTGCCCTCCCCCAGTAGCCCGAGCCAGCCAGAGCTCCTTCTCCCACCTGCCAGGACTGTGGCACCGTGGGAGATCCTGGTGCTATGGGCGTGGGGCAATGCCAGGAGTGAACGTGGGGTGAACGACTAGGGTTGTCAGGAGGCATGCAGGACGCGCCATGGCCTGTCCCTCCTCACGTCGGTCAGGGACCAGTCCTGTGCGTGGAGGGTGGTGGGCCTGGTTCTCTGTTCACTTCTGCTCCCCGTCTCTACCCAACTCCAGTCACCTTGCACCTGTCATTCCGTTTTGGGCCATCTCTTTGTACTCCCCATGCCCACCCTCGAAGATCTTATGAACATGGCTGGTTACTACCCCTCGCCCCCTGCATCGCCTACGGTGTGCTGCGGAGGACGTTGGTGGCCCTGACACCAGCCACCACCCCTGGCTTGATCTCCAGGACGTTTCAGTGCCTCCCACTGGTCCACATATGCATTTAAACGTGTTCTTCCTCTTCTCTTCTGTTGGCACCCCGTCTCCCCATCACCTAAGCCAAAAACAGGTGTTCTCTCTTCTTCCTCTCACTCCTTCGCTGCCCAGATCCAGCCCAGACCCTTACCCATCAGTCCTAACCCTCACTGCTCCCTGAGGGGTTCCCCCCAAGCGCACATCAGTAGCTCCCCATCAGGGTGGGCTCACCCCCTTAACTGTGACACAGGGGGCCCTGAGGTGATGGTGCCCCCCAGGACCCGTGGCCTCACACCCCGATGCTGCAGCGATTCTGAACGATCCTGTGATACTAAGCACACACTTACTAGGTCTGGGATAGTTGCTCTTGCGGTTCCCACACCTAATAGACCTCTCTCCTCCTCCACCCCTGGGCTTCACCAGGTCACACACATTCTTTAATTTGAGCTTTGGGAATCCTTTTCTGACCCTCCCGCCGCCCCAGTTTCCCCTGTTGGCTGTGCTGGCTCGCTTCTACGGTGATTATCTCTGAGTCCATCTCCCCCACTGGGCCCCAAGCCCCTGCTCTGTATTCCTGGTTCCCAGCCTCTCCCAGGACCACTGGTAGGAGCTCAGTTACCAGTTCATCAATGAAGACAGTTTGAGAAGTGCCTGCTTTGTTACTGATCCGTCTCTCTGCCAGTAATGACTAATGCTCCAGCTTTTATTTCCCTGTCCTTTGGTTCCCTTCTGTCAATTAGTTCATCATCATTAGGCCAACGCTGGAATACACTTAAGGAGCTGCCTTTTTTTTTTTTTTAACTGTGTTTCAGTGAAGTCTTTCTTATTTTGGGATTTTAAACTGACTTCCAAATGGCTGATCATTGTACAAGGCTTGAAAACTGTGAACTGTCTCCAATACTGAAACACGTTTTGTATGATTTTGTAGTACCGAGCCCTGGCCCGCAAATAGCAAAGTTATTTTGTTTTTAAGGACTAAGTACAAATTTGCACCGTGCCAAGGAATTGGTTTTTGAGTCCACGGACACAGGACTAGGACAGTGAAAGACTTAAGACAGTGAGGAGATCGTGTCAATTATTATAGTATTTACCTCCTGTCTGACCCGAGTAGATTTTCACAATGAGCTCTTTCTGGGTAAGTGCTTTAATCTCTGTATTACAAGGTTAGAGATACATCTGAACTCCCCCTTACCCAGAAAATCCTTTGGAAACAGCAGAGTTGTGAATCTGGAATTCTGTGATGCAGTAGGGGACTGTTTAATCTTGTCCATGGAGGTGCTGTTAAAAGTTAGGGATTGGGGTGTTGTGTTTGGGAGGATGTGGCTGGAAGGTAGTTAAGTTTCTCGGAAAGCTCATGTTTTTCCACCAGAATTTTTCTTTTACTTTCCATGTTATGATAGATAATATAAAAGCGTTTAAAAAATGATTTGTCCCTGCAAGAAATGGACCTCCCAGAAGACGGGGTGGGGTGAAAGCACCCGAGATCCCGAGAAGCACTCCTCTGTAGGATGGTGTTCCAAATTACCTTCCCCTGTCCTGCACCTCCCCAGTTAATATATGCAGTAACTCTGTCACCATGCATTTATTGTCCCCTTCCGTATTTCTGGTGCTCTGTGAGGCTTTGGGGACACAGACTTTGCTTTGGATTCTGAGAGCTTACCGTTTGAGGGTGAGGTAGGAGCAGGAAGCAGGGGTGCTTGTAGGGAGGAGCTTTTCCTGACTACCACACACCTCTGCACTCAGAGAGCTTTGCCTTTGCCTTTCCCCTCCTTGATTACACATAAACATGGACACATGCAAATGGACCAAGTCTTACTGGCCCAGCTCTCAGGGCCCCCATCCCTCTGGACATTTTCATGGTGCTCTAGGCCGAAGAGTAGCCGCTCCCTTTGAGTCCTGGAACGTGTTCATCCCCTTTCCATGTTTTTATTTCATTTGTATTGCATTTGTCTCTGAGCTCCTCCATCAGCATCTGGTTCACTACCGTTTTAATGATTATGCAACAGATGCATGGTGAAGCCAAAGATTTCAGTGCTTATGGTAGCATGAACTCACCACAGTAGAGTGGGGGCCATTCTGGGATCCTCCATCGCATGGCTTCCTTCACTCTGTAAGGGTGATCCAGAGTGGATTTACAGTGCCGCCCCCCCACCCCCTCTCTGGGCAAGAGCATTTTTTTTTTCTCCAGATTTGTTTGGTTTTCACTGAGCTCATACTCTCTCTCCTCCCACCCCAGCTTTATTCTATTTCCAGTATCATCTACTTGTTTTTAAAGCCTCATGGGTGTTGTGGGCAATTACTAGGATCCTTCCATCTTGGTTTTTATCCAGTTTATTCCTGTGGGGATCTAAAAGTATGTCAGAAACAGTAGGATATACAAATCATGAGCTTTTTTTTTTTTTCCCTTTTCCTGAATCACAAATTGTGGTTAAATAGTGCATCAGAAAGGATGAATTCCTACCATTTACTTCGACGTGGATGGAACTGGAGGGTATTATGCTGAGTGAAGTAAGTTGGTCGGAGAAGGACAAACATGATTTCACTCATACGTGGAATATAAGAAATAGTGAAAAGGACTATAAGGGAAAGTGAGCGGGGGGGGGGGGGGGGATTAGAGAGGGAGACAGACCATGAGAGACTTTGAACTCTGGGAAACAAACAAAGGGTTGGGGAAGGGGAGGTGGGTGGAGGGATGCGGTAACTGAGTGACGGACACTGAGGAGGGCACTTGATGGGATGAGCACTGGGCATTATATATTGGCAAACTGAATTTAAATAGAATATTTAAATAAATAGTACATGAACTAAAGAGTAGTTGGACTACAATGGAGCTTGGAGCTTTGTCTTTGCTATAGGTCCTTTTCTACTTCCTCAAAACCAGAATAGGCCTCTCTACGTGGGTTTTCCTCCCTGCCGTTATTTTACCTGGTTCCTTATATTTGTGTCCAAAGGAGAAAAGGTTTTGAAATGACTTCCTTACTTTTAACTCCGGCTATAAATCCAGTCTTTGCAGCTTAGACATTTGTGAAGTGCATAGACCCCTTAGGGCGGAGGGATCTTTGGGACAACATTTGCAATAATGGGTGGTCCAGCCACCGCGGAGCTGACCAGGGAGCGCCTTGCACTCAAGCAGGTGGCTCTTACACTGGCCATCGAGAACATTCTATAGGACCAGTGCAGCCTGGACTCTCAATTAGTCTTTTAATCGACAGATGGCAAAGATGACAGGTGTATCTTGAATAGTTTATTTTCCCTTAAGAAAGATGGACAGCTGTGTTCATTTTGATGGAGAAGCAGAACCTTTTCTTTGAGTTTTGGTTGACTTTGAGTTTGGGATGAGGGGCGGGAGTTCTCACCACACACCACACCCAGAATGCAAGCCAGGTATGCAGTTTCTAACTTCAGTTTCCTTTAGTGTAGTGCTTATGAAATAGCACTTGGGATAAAGAGCCCCCCTGCCCTTGGTGGTCACCCCCCCCCAGGTTCTCATGTTTCAATCCCATTTAATTGGACACTCCTTTTAGTTGAGTCACCCTTTGAGGGTTTCTTTGTTACCAGAGAATCAACAGCTCTTTTTCAGCGTGCACACACACACACACACACACACACACTCCTATTTCATCAATTTTCATAACATGCACTTAATCTGTATATATAATACGCCACAAGTCTAGCTTCTGTAGACAGTTTGAGAATAAGACCACGTGACTCTGATGGTGCAAGCAGGAGAGCAGAGGTGCCAGAGAGAAGAACCTCACAGTCTTGAGCACTCAAAGTCCCCGGTTTAAAACTTAGAGCTTATTCAGCCCAGAAAGTTGAAAGCACTTTTATGAATGCCTGCTTTGTGTCAGGTAGCGGAGAGATGGGAACCAAGATGGTATGCTTGCCCGCAAGCACAACTGTGTGGGACAAATACAAATAATGACAACAATTAATTTTTTTAGATGGTGTGATTTAAAACAAAGGCAGGGGGCTCACTGAGGCCAATACCAGAGGTCAGAGAAGTCAGCTAAGAAAGAGCCAGGAGAGCAGAGCAGCTTTGAGGCTCACCAGCCAGGGCTTTGAAGAATTGTTTTTTGTTTAATGTTAGGGTTTTTAAATTTATTTTAAATTTTTAAGATTTTTCTTAAAGATTTTATTTATTTATTCATGGGAGACACAGAGAGACAGAGACACAGGCAGAGGGAGAAGCTGGCTCCTCGCAGGGAACCCGATGTGGGACTCGATCTCAGACCCTGGGATCACGATCTGAGCCAAAGGCAGACGCTCAACCACTGAGTCACCCAGGTGCCCCTAGGGTTTTTTTTATTGTGGTAAAATACACACAGTACAAAAAGTACCATTTCTAAATGTCCAGTTCAGTGCCATTAGGTGTATTCACAATGTTGTGAATGGAAATTCTGTACCCGTTAGCCCCATTAATTTTCCATTCTTCCCTCCCCCTGTCTCTTGGTGTCTACATTCTACTTTCTGTTTCTACAGATTTGTGTACTCGAGGTGCCTCATGTAAGTAGAATCATATGACATTTGTCCTTTTGTTTCTGGCTAATTTCACGCTGCAGGATGTTTTTGAAGTTCGTGGATGTGGTAGTCTGTGTCAGAATTTCCTTCCTTTTCATGGCCAAATAATATTCCATTGCACGATCTTGCCACTTGTCCATCCATTGACCTGTGGATGGGTACTTGGGTTGTTTCCACCTTTTGGCTATCGTAGATAATGCTGCTGTGTACATGGGCGTGCAAATATCTGTTTGCATCCCTACTTTCTCGGTTCTCTTGGATATGGTTGGATTTTACATGAGCGAAAGGGGTTATAGAGGGTATGTTGGCATTTATCGTGATATTGTTAAACTCTTGCAACCTTATTGACTGTTCATAAATGCTCCTTTTCTCCCTCATTCTTGTTCTTTGAGAGCACGGACTGCCTTCTAGGTTCAGCCCTTAGCCAGGTACCTGGGATAAATATATCAATATTTGATTAGTTCCTGGAATTCTTAGTCCAGAACCATCATATGCTCTAGTAGTTGGCCCCCAGAATGGTAGGTTTTGCCATCTATCTTGTTTTCTTTTTTTTCTGGCTCATTAATTAACATGTGTTCAGGGAATAGAAAACAACTCTTAAATTAGCCTTAGCCAAACATGATTAGGGACGTACATTTTCTAATGCAGAGACTCCTAATGTAGATAAAACCCAATTCAACAAACATTTGTTGAGAACTTGCTATGTACCAGACACCTTTTTAAAATGTGTAATTTCAGGGCAATTTCTAAGCTCAGTTGGAATACCTTATTGGTATTGAATTTTAAATATAATAAGGGTAGGTACATACTTTTTAACATGAATCTCTAGTCTTTATTGTAAGAGCTTCATAACAACATTCAAGATAGTTTGGGAAAAAGAGAATAAATAATACCTAGGGTCCCATTCTAATATAAGCTCTATTTTCATTTTGTAGGATGAGTTTGAGGGTTGAACTTATAAGTAATTTACTTTGAAAATAAAACCCTTAATCTTTTGGTGCCAATTATCTTAAAATTTATTCTCTAAAGCTCTAGAGGTAAAGCAGAAACCAATGACCTCAAGTTCGGAGGACTCTTTTTTAGAAGCATCCATAGCAGTTTAATGGATGCATAGAACCCCACTCCCTTTTCTTAGTGGAACACCAGAAATGACATCTGTCCTCTTTTGGGGATAGGTCAGTGGACTGTTGACACCCGTTACAGGGGCTAGGTACTTAGGAAACTGTCCTTCCTCCGATCTTTTCTATGTTCAGGGATTGAAATGTATGTTTTTATGGCTTTGCCAGGGGGAAAATACAATTTAAGATCCTTGGAGTAGGTGGAGGAGGTAGGACTTAGATTTAGAACATGGTGAGCGTCAGAACAAACGGATGGGTGATGGGGCTGGACATGTTGGATGGAGTTAGTGAGGGCAGGTGATCGTGGTTAGGGACCAATGCCTATGGAAAACAGGGCTTTCCACATGGCAAGAAGGTGAATTGGTGGAGTAGATGTGTTCCGGGGTTGGGAATGGGGGCGGGAAGATGGGCCCACGAAGGGATGGAGTTGTTTATAGGCTCCTTAGCCCGCCAGCCTAAGACTCTGTCTTACTGGAGAGGGAGGTAAAAGTCCAGAGGAAGCAGCTAGAAACTAAGTCCCATGCAGGTGCTTTGTGAGCTATCCATGAGGTCAGTCTTAGCTGCTGCTGCTGCCTCTGACAGAGGTTTTTGAAGCTGGGACTGGGGTTGTTGAAGGACAGTGGTTTTCTTTTTTTTTTTTTTTTTTTTGGCCTGATGGATCTCAGGGCTATGAGGTTTGATGAGTTGGGAGTTTGATGAGCTGGAAGCACAGAGATCTCCTAGGAGAAGATGTCATCTGTCTGGGTGGTAGTAGGTGGCTAGTCGGGGGTGGGGCAGCAGGAGAGGAACGGCAGGCAAGGATGAGAGGCAGAGGCTCCAAAGGAGAGATGGCTGGGATTTGCTGCCAAGGAGGCAGAAGTCAGGCAGGAACCCATTTGGGAAATGATGGAACCGTTTACATTCATGGGAAGTGAGTGAGTCAGGACTGACTGGAGGGGTGATAAGAGGTTCTGTTTTTAGAATAATTGTGTCTAACATTTATTATGTATTTTCTACGTAATAGAAACAGTTCTGAGTGCTTTGTATGACAGCCTTATGAAATAGGTTCTGTTGCTGTCCCTCCTTTGCAAATGAGGAAACCGAGACAGAATTGATTAGTAACTCGCCTCAGGATCACACACTTAACTCCTTGGCAGAGCCAGGATGCAAATCTAGAGTCTTAACTCCAGAGCCAGGCTCTTACTGAGTATGCTCGACCATCTCAGTGTGAAAGCCAACATCTTCAAAGTGCCCTGTCCTGTCTTAAGCTCTTTGCATGGATTTGTCACATTTGATTCCCATAAGGACTCTAGGAGATGAGGGTATTTTTATCATTTTCCAGATCTGGAAACTTGGTCACAGAGAAGTAGAGTGGCCTGCCATTGAGGTCACGCAGCGAGGCTTAGCTTCCATTGGTTACGGTACTTCTCCAGAAGTTGGCGATGGTTATTCAGCTGGATTGCCATGCACCTATGGCCCTTAAGATCCCCTCCCGAGAAAGCTAAATTGATTGAAGTGTATTGCAGTATAAATTCTTTAAGGATTTTTGGATTAAATTTTCTTTCAACGTCACTGCTATTCCCTTGCAACAACTCCCTTTTTAAAAGGGGATAAATAATTGACATAATAGCGTCTCCATTTATTGCTGTGCCCATTTTCATTATTTAACACCGCATATGACTCTGAAAACAATCCCAAGCACTTCGTTTCCTATTCTGGCCCCCTGCATTTAGATGCTGAGCCCAGCAAGGGACAGATGATCTTGCCTATAGCCCTTCATGTGTTATTGGTGCTTAATAATGTTTGATGATTGTAATCGACCTTGTTGTTACCTTCTGCGAATCGAGGTTTGCTGAGTATCTTCAATCTGGGGTGTACTTGGCATGACCTCACGCAGCTGCAATTGAAGCCATGGTTGAAAGGTGCCCAGATGAAATATTGGGTAACAAATTGGAATTGAGACCAGTCATCATCTATATGCACCTGCAGGGGATGGTTTCACTGCTGCTCTAGAGCATCTTTGGTCTGTCCCTCTCCTCTTCTGTCCTCACATGTCAACAAGTCTCGTCTGGGACTGACTTTCTTTCTTTCTTTCTTTCTTTTTTTTAATTTTTATTTTTATTTTATTTATCCATGAGGGACACACAGAGAGAGGCAGAGACACAGGCAGAAGGAGAAGCAGGCTCCATGCAGGGAGCCCGATGTGGGACTCAATCCCGGGTCTCCAGGATCACGCCCTGGGCCAAAGGCAGACCTCGACCACTGAGCCACCCAGGCGCCCCTCTTCTGGAACTTTTCACCTCATTTGACTATAAATTTTTTTTATTATTATTTATTTATGATAGTCATACAGAGAGAGAGAGAGGCAGAGACACAGGCAGAGGGAGAAGCAGGCTCCATGCACCGGGAGCCTGACGTGGGATTCGATCCCGGGTCTCCAGGATCGCGCCCTGGGCCAAAGGCAGGCGCCAAACCGCTGCGCCACCCAGGGATCCCTCATTTGACTATAGATCTGTTTCTGTGCCTTCCGGTGCCATAGCTTCTCACAGAGGTCTACACGTAGAGCCTCTGACCTTGGGAGCACATGGAAATTCCCACTCACCTGAAATTGTACTCTTGCATTTCCTGCAGTCTCTTTCTCACCAAATAGATTTGGTTTGTTCCCTTGGTCACTTTTGTTCATCCTCTTGATCTCGCTCAGCATCTGCCCTAGTCCCTACCACCTCTTTGAAACCTTCTGATGTGTTGCCTTCCCCTCCCACCCTCTTCCTTTCTGGTGGTGGTTTTGTTGTTGTAGCTTGTTCATTTTTGTTTGACTTTTAAATCTCAAATCTATACCCTCTTAGCTGGAAGAGCTCTTCAAGATTGGTATTTTGTGTGTGCCTCTTTTTTCCACAAGCCCTCACCCTTGACTATCCTGCCTTTTTTTTTTTTTAAAGATTTATTTATTTGTTTATTCCTGAGAGACACAGAGAGAGAGGCAAGACATAGGCAGAGGGAGAAGCAGGCTCTCTGCGGGGGAGCCTGATGCGGGACTAGATCCCAGGATCCCAAGATCATGACCTGAACCAAAGGAGATGCTCAACCCCTGAGCCACCCAGGCATCCCCTGATCCTGTCTTTAACTTCACACGTTATTTGCTCTTCCTCCACCATGTGAAATGCAGGTCATAAGGTGAGAAGTCCCATCCACTGGCCCGGGAGCCCCTGAGAGCAGGGCTCTTGGCCTTCCTGGCCCCACACGTTTCTGATCATGTCTCCCCACCCCCAGTCATGCCAGACTTGGGGAGAGCTTCCTGGCGTGGCTTACCTGCTGCCTTTGCCTCCCACCTGCTCCTTTCTCCACCTGGATTGGAGGATTTTTACTCCAACATCAGAACTCAGGTCGCTTCTTGTCTCCGACCTTGTATGTGTGTGGAGGGGATAGATATGCCATTTTGCCTATGACCCTGCAGAAGTGATTGAAAGCTCCCTCCCCCTCCACCCCCCGGCGGGGAGTGCTGTTACCCTGTTGCTCTAGCCTACCTCACCCGGGGACCCTTTCTTCCCACTCACTCACCCAGGTCGAATGTGAGTCAGTCTTTGTAGTTTTAATTACACTAGAACCATTAATGTGTTTTTCCTCTGATGGTATAATAATGCTCCTTTAGTCTCAGATCCTTACTGTAGGTCTTATTCCTTCTGCCAACCTTTGAGGACTGGAGCTCTTCACTGAGTTCCTTGAATCCAGAAGATCTCGGTATCTTACTGTGCATGTCACTTTTCTGCTGGAAAATATCGAGTGTCTCTGTATGGTCTGTGTGGTCTCTATGGTATACATCTACGGCCCATGTCTGTCTTCTCTTTCACCTCTTCTGATATGGTCAAGGTCCAGCCCACCTCTTCCTTCTTCTTCAGCTTGAAGCCAGAACAGCTGTGTTTCACTTATTGTGACATGTGAGTAGTGTATTCTCTAAACTCTGGTGTGCGTGTAAGAACCAGGTGTTGCACTTATGTGGATGTTTCCCGAGCACCCAGCTCGAAGCTTTTGCAGACCGTGAATAAGGAACAGGTACATTTGCATTCATGCAACAGATGGATGAATGAATGAATGAATGAATGAATGAATGGACTGCCGTGAATTTTCTAAGCTTCAAGTTTCATACTCCGAGTCTAAAGTTTGCATCTTTATATTAAGAAGCCTATCTAGGCATTAGTTTGATTAGGCTGCAGCCCAACATATGTCATGAGTTATGTCATGGTCTGATTTTTTTTTTTTTAAGATTTTATTTATTCATGAGAGATACAGAGAGAGAGAGAGAGAGAGAGAGAGAGAGAGGCAGAGACACAGGCAGAGGGAGAAGCAGGCTCCATGCAGGGGCCTGATGTGGGATTCAATCCTGGGTCTCCAGGATCACGTCCTGGGCTGAAGGTGTGAGCCACCCGGGCTGCCCTCATGGTGTGATCTTTAAAATGGGATTTTCATGTGCTGCCTTATTATTTGAGACTCTTAAATAGTTCTCCTTTTGGGGAACATAACCATATAAGGAGAATTTCACACAAATAACTGAATTCACAGCCAACCCATGTCATGGTCATGTACATTTTGCCAGAAGAGTAACAGGCCAGTAGGTTTTTTTGTTTGTTTGTAATAGTGTGGGGTTTTGTTTTTGTTGTTTCTAAGCAGGGCGTCAGCATGTCAGTACCATTTCGATGGCCCATATTCAGAGTGGAAACTTGACCCAGCTGTGTGTTTCACCCGGAGAAGGGCCATGCGTGGCATCCCGCGAGGATGGCTTGCATACCAAGTGTGACCCTCAGGATTAATGGAGAGTTGCAGAAAATAATTTTCTCGATGAACTTAAGAAACTTTAAAACAGAACTCTTTCTAACTATAAATAGTGGGGCAGCTTTGTCCTATTTTTATTGTAGAGCGCACAGAAGATGGAAATCAATATTGGAAGAGTTGCTTTATTTCGCCAAGGAAAAGATCATACTCAACACGATTCTTATTTTTCTTGGCAGGCTCTTCTCAACCATCTGTGAGTCCAGGGGAACCGTCTCTCCCATCCATCCATCCAGCAAAATCAGAGTTAATAGTCAGTGTCGGCGACGAGCTTAGGCTGTCCTGCACCGATCCAGGATTTGTCAAGTGGACTTTTGAGACCCTGGGCCAACTGAATGAGAACACACACAACGAATGGATCACAGAGAAGGCAGAGGCTGGCCACACGGGCAATTACACGTGCACCAACAGAGATGGCTTGAGCAGGTCCATTTATGTGTTTGTCAGAGGTAAATGTGTGGCTTTCTTTCATGCTATGCTTTAGAGAACTTAATATCCTGTTCTTAATTATGGATGACATAGAGATGGCTGAGCCATAGAGAAAATATGGCTAGGTCTAGAAAGCCTAAAACAAATTTTTCTTTGTTGGTCCCCCCCCCCCCGCCCCCCCACCATCTCTTGATACATCGTGGCTGTGGGTATGACTTCAGCTGAAGGTCTGTGAGCCTGTGCTGCTCTTCCTAATGAGATTACAATATGGTTAGCCCATTTGTCCTGGCACTCTGAGTAAACCCTGAGAATAAATTAGGCCCTTTGGGAAAGCTGCATTTTAATGCCTTGAGATCCTAGATACTCCCACTTAGTAAAAACACTTCAGGGAACGAAAGGCCTCGGAAGGCCCAAACAGACCAACACTTCAAAAAGAATTGACCCACTTTTAGGGAGCAAATTCCAGAAAAATAACCCAGTCAGCTAAATCACCCCATGTCCCTCTTAGGTTCTTTAATAGTTGTCAGTTGATTCGTTTAAAAAAAAAAAAAGAAAAGAAAAAGAAACAAAGAACCAAAACAAAATAGTGACCTTTTTAGAAACAGAAGAAAAATATGAATGTTGGATTTCCGTACCTCATTTCCTATGATAAACTCGGTGATTCGCCTCTGTTTGCTTAACATCCTTGTCAAGAGGAGGTTTGCTAATGTGTGGGAGGCAGGAGGCTCTTTCTGTTGCTGTAAAAACAAGTACTTTGGGCTTTAGGAGACGCATCCTCAGGTCATAGGAGGAAGAATAGAGTCCCGGTCCTGGCTCTGAGTTTCTGTCCAGTGAAAACGGGACTACGTAGGAGGCCTCATCCACAGTATTGTGGGGGAATAATGAATACATCTGTCCTAGATTGCAGGTCTGAGGGACCTCAAGAGTTTCGGTTTCTTACCAGAACACTGAGAGTTTCCTGCCCTGTCTTCCTGGTGTAATTGTTGTCGTTCAGGAGACCAGAATCGTGCAAATTCTAGCTTTCTCAAGGGTTCATAAAGTTGACTCCCCTCGTGTTCGCTGTAGAGAAGGTTGCCTCTCCTCAGTGTATCTGTTATTCTCCTACGTGGGTAAACTGAGACCTACCCGTTGATAAGGCACAGCTTAGCCTCTGGGTATGTTTCTGTAATTGTGGAGGTATCCTGTGTGCTGGTCATTGGCATTCGAGAAGATACTCTAATTTCCAGGTGGTAATGAAATCTCATTCTGCATATGCATACAGTGGGTAGATGACTGAATAAATGGGGGGAGACTGCTCAAGTAGCCAAGTCAGTCTCGCAGAGTTCATGGATTTTTTTTTTTTTTTTTAGAAGGGAAGTCTTCCTCAATAAATCAGAGCTACACTAAACTACTACTGATTTGAGATGTTTTGGATACTTGAGTGGTTTATGTTACAGCAGTGAAGGAGATTGGGGCATTGTAGGAGCTGGCTTCCAGCAACTGAGAAAGAGGAGATGGAATGATAACCAGCGATGGTTTCGGACCTCAGTTCTATCCTCATGACGTGCTTTATTCATAGAACAAAGGAGTGAGGCTGGGACATGCGTAATTATTCATTCTAGAAGTTGTTTTTTTTTTTTTTTCCTAAAATCAGATGGTAAATCTATTTCACCACTGTCAAATTGATTTTTTGTGGGACACCGAATTCCAAGTGGAATGGACAATGAATAAAGAAATTTTTTAAAATTTATTTTATTTTTACTTATTTTTGTATATTTTTTATTGGAGTTCGATTTGCCAACCTATAGTATAAAACCCAGTGCTCATCCCATCCAGTGCCCCCCTCAGTGCCCTTAAAAAAAAAAAACATTTTAAACATGATCTGTTGGCCCAACCATCTATCTGTATTATCTTTACACGGTAGGGGTGGCCGCATATTGTGTGTACAGAATGAGGTTTGTCGTTGCTTATAGGAGGTCCCAGTCTGCCCGAGGCTTTTCCAGTCCACACCTGGTGTCCTGGCATAATTATTAATAGCACTCCCCTTCACTCACAAGTGTCCTGGTTCGGATGATGAAGTATTTGCCATAGCATTCCCGAAACTCATAAGACCCCCCTTGGGAATATGGCTTCATTTGATTTCCAGAAGTTTATGTTTATACATATCTTTCAAGAAATAGGAAGAGGGGGGGCCATGATGACATTTGTACAGGGTGGCCGGCTGATGGTCTCCCAGGCTCTATGCAGAAGCTGAAAGGTCCTGGCCACTGGGAGTTCTGGAAAGGCCCCGCCCCACCACCAGAAGGGGAGAGAAAGAACACCTTTCCCTGACCCTAATGGGTATCATCACACAGCCTTAGTCTTAGCCCATGCTGCTTGAGTATTCCCTGTTGTAGAAGAATAGTAACTATTGTAGTAAAATACCCTCCGAGTTTTAGGGGCTCAAATCATGGTATCAGTTGGACAGGGATTTGAGTTCCGCTCAGCCATTTCTGGGCCATGTCACTTTTTTAGGAGAGTCACTTTTGAGACTTCAGTTTCTTCACCTCTAAAGGGGCGGGGGGTAAGCATAGTGCCCATCACATCAGGGGGGTAAGCATGTACCCATCATGTCGGGGTGCTTCGAGGATGAGATGAGCTAAAGTGTAATGGTCCGAGCTTAGTGTCCGACACAGGGGAAGTGTATAACAAATGTTAACTGTTACTCAATTCGTAGTATTTGGATAAATTCTACTTATGCTTGCAAAGAACGAACAAAATGCGGAGTCATCCGTGATCTTTTAAAAATGTTCTCGGTGCCTGTGGCCTGCCATTCAGACGACTGATTTTTGATATGCTTTAGATCCTGCAAAGCTTTTCCTCGTTGACCTTCCCTTGTATGGGAAAGAAGGCAATGATACGCTGGTCCGCTGTCCTCTGACAGACCCAGAAGTGACCAATTACTCCCTCAGGGGGTGCGAGGGGAAGCCTCTTCCCAAGGACTTGACTTTCGTCGCTGATCCCAAGGCTGGCATCACCATCAGAAACGTGAAGCGCGAGTATCATCGGCTCTGCTTGCACTGCTCTGCGGACCAGAAGGGGAGGACGGTGCTGTCCAAGAAATTCACCCTGAAAGTGAGGGCAGGTAGGGGCCCTTTCTCTCTTTCTCGTGGGGAGGCGGAGCATCTGTTGATGGAGGGGTGACTTGTCTCCTCTCCCTGGTCTGTCTTACTCTCAGCGGTCAGGTGGCTGGCTCTTCATCACTTTCCCCAGCTCCCAACTACTGTCAGTGGCCGGTGAATTCTTTGTTTCGTAGCCCCAAGCCCCACACCACCAGTGCACGGCCACCATTGGCAGGTGCATCTGCCAGAAACCGGTGTGTAGACTCTCCCGGGGACAGTGTGAAACCTCACAACATCAGGACCCCCAGAGTTTCATAACCGCATGAGGTGTGCTTCCAAGGGAACCTCACTGGGGAGCTTTGATTCCACTGTTGGGAAAGATTAGCATATACATTATTCACCTCTTGATTTACTGTTGATAGAGGAATTGAGTTTCTCCTCAGCGATTTGATTTTAATGCATTCCCAGACTTATTCCCAGTCTGAGGAGGAAAGCACCAACAGAGTATGGCCCTTGTTATCATCGTGGCATTATGTTGATTAAATTCGTAGCTGGAAGATGTCTAGATTTTTGTGTCTCCGAGCTCATCAAATTCAACAGCGGGTGACATTCTGCTACGGAGGGGTTTTTATGAAGGCTTTTGAAAAAGGGCGCTCATTGGGATTAAGGAAACTTTGACTATTTAAAATGGAGATTTTTCAGAAATGAGCAAGATATTATTACTACGGCACATGGGAAAGATGCCTGTTTGGTTGAAAGAATATAATTAGTCGTAGGTCACGTCCTCATGAAACCATCAGGGTTAAAGCCACTTTCCCTGTGCCAGGGCTTCTGCCTGTTTCAAAATAGCTTTGGCCAGGAGCATTATCATCTCAAAGCAGACATTCCTATTTTTTTCACTCAATATTAATGAATTTGCTTGAAGGATGCAAGATTTAATTGCTGATGTCTTCAGATAGGCAAGTGATACAGATTGATTAGTACTTGAGATTTTATTTAAAAGACGCCCAAATAAGTTGGGTGCATTTGAGGAAAAGCAGTAGGTGACAGTGGCATATGATCATGGAACAAATAATTTGAGGGCCACGTTTCTTCTTATTCTAGCCATCAGAGCTGTACCAGTTGTGTCAGTATCCAAAACAAGCTCTCTCCTGAAGGAAGGGGAAGCCTTCTCTGTGATGTGCTTTATAAAAGATGTGTCTAGTTTCGTGGACTCGATGTGGATAAAGGAAAACAGCCAGGTAAGTGGCTTGTTTCCTTTGTTTTTCTCAATACATTGTTCTCTCTGTGGGGGACATTTTAAGGTTTTCCCCTTAAAACAGTCTATTAATTATCCTGGGGATGGCTCAGCTGGTGTGTCTGTCTGAGGTGGGGCTGTCTGGGCGTGTGTCGAGATGCACATTTCCCCCTTTCGTAACACCATATGTGGATGTGTATATTCATTATTAGCGACAAATACGTGTCATTTTGTAAATTTATTTTGAGAAGACCGAAGAGAGAACTTCAGACTCCTGTTCTATACCGTGTGCTGTTTCTTTGACTTTTGTAGGGAAAATTTTAAGAACACTTCTTGTTAGCCACGTACGTTAACCTTGATTTTTAAGACTCTTAAAATTATCCAGGCCAGATGATTTAAAATATTGGGAAAAGTTGTCAATTTTTTTCCCCCTTCCATATTTAAAAACAGTCAGTGATCTCAGATACTAACCGGAGCGCTCCCTCCTTTCCCACAAAGTGGCCTATCCATTTGAGAGCTGTGTTTCCTTTTTTATTGATCTGACTTCTCCCCTCTGAGGCTGGTTACCTGAGATCAAGTTGCTAATGGTTTTCTATTTGTTTTAGTCACTATTAATAAAATGGTTATCTTTAATTTGAAACATTTGGACATGTTTAAGTTCTCATTCATTTAACAAATGCATATTGAATGTCTCCTATATGTCAGATACTGTGAAAGGCATATCTTAAGTAAAATTTGGCCAGTTATATGAAGTTTTTTTCCCCCCCTATCTCTCTAAATAATCATTAATAGCAAGGTCTTTCAAATTCTAATTTCCCAAATATTTTGCTTTAAAATTCCCATCGACCGAATTTTCAGTAATTTTTATTTGCATAATCTTGGCCATCTAAGGTAATTTGCTATCACAGTGGTTTTTCTTCAGAACACACATATGCATTACATGGGAGAAAAGAAATGATATATTTTCCTCCTCCTCTTACTCCTCTTCTCCTTCCTTCTCATGCTCTGTATTCAACATGGGCAATTTCATGCCTCTTTAAAGAATTCTTTGCTCCATAAGTAACCATGGTGATTAGCATAATGCAAAGTACTATGATGGTATTCACATAGACTTGTGATGGATGATACCTTGCTAATGAAGCCTGCCATTGACTAGAGAATGGATTGTACTAGAGTCTTGTTCTTTCAGACCAGTGGCTCAAAGAAACAAGTTTTAGTTTCTATATCATATAATTTAATAAAAACAATAGCTTATGTATGGATTTTTGACTAACCCTACGGAATGCAATCCTATATTAATTGGCTTTCCATAATCCTTGATTTCAGATGAGAGAACGGTTTAGACCATGTGTGTATTTGAGCTTCTGTATAACTTGAAAATTAGCCTTTTTTCATGAGAAATTCAATTGCCCCAGGCAGTTTTGTTCTGAACCACTTTTCCCAGGAGTCCTGCATGCCATTCCCAATTAATCCACTGGCGCTGCTAGATAAGCCTTCAGTGTTGGGAGCTCTTTGGGGAAATCCCAGTGTGCACCTCAAGGGTTAAGGAAAACCAAATCACATGCAAACAATATGTAATGTGTGACTTGCAGATGGGGCTCGTGGCTCCATGCCAAGGTTCATCCATGAATCTTTTGTTGATATCCTTTGGCTTCATTCGGAATACTTAGCACTGTGAGCGCTATCAAATTATCTTAAAAATTCCTGGTATTTGATTCTGACCGTTTAGAATAAGTTTAAAACTCACAGAGAAATTTAGGATAAAATGACTATTCTAGAGTTTTTGCAGTTGTTTGTTTTAAACCCTAAGAGAGTCTTGGAGTTTATTCAACACTTGTGAATCTTGGTTAGCTTTCCTAGTGCCTCTAAACCCTTGTATTTTTACTTTTAATTATGTTATTTGACATCATCCTGAATTAAGGTCTTTGGGTTTAGGTGTTGATATTGTGTCACATAGGACCAAGCTATTCCTTCCTGCGCTGACATGTGTTCATTGTTCCTGTTTAGCTCCTTGTTATAGACCCTTGGGCTACATATATCTATAGGACAAATCTAGAATGTGGTATGTTAGCTGTCTGTTGTCACTCTGTCTTTGCAGAGAAGTCTGTAACCTGGTGGACTGGGAGAGGACAAAACAGTGTCCCCTCACCTTGCTACTGCATCTTCTTGATTGCTCTTCTGCAGTGAAATGGCAGATTTCTGCCAATTATTAGAAGAATCTCTTGGAAGAGAGTGTCTTCATATCTGCATTGTGCTTCAAAATGAAAAGGCCTTTAAAGACCTCTGCTTTCTTATTTCCTTTTATTTATTTGAGAGAGAGAGAGAACAAGCAAGGGAGGGAGAAACAGAGAAAGAGAGAGACAGAGGGAAGAGCAGACTCCTGCTGAGCAGGGAGCCCAACGCAGGGCTCCATCTCAAGACCCCGAGTTCATGACTTGAGCCAAAGGCAGATGCTTAACCTACTGAGCCACCCAGGCACCCCCCCCTCTCATTTCCTTATAGAAACAAAAGCTGAGACTAGTAGTATCCTTCACTTGCTCAAGATCTCACAGTTAGTTAAGAAAGCAGGTTTCTCTTCTTTTTATTTCAAAACATTCCGCTTTGGCAGTCTGCTCTTATGTATGCTCATTTTAATGTAAAAAAAATTTCCAAAAATATAATAACATGAGGAAAAGAGAAACAGATATAATTCCACCATTGCATGTTGTAGTACTATGCAATGGGAAATAAAATGTGAGCCTCCTATGTAATTTAACATTTTCTAGTAGGCACATGACAGATCAGAGTAAAATCGATACATTTTATTTAACCTAGTATAGCCAGAATATTATCTTATCAATGTAATTAACATAAAAAATATCAATGGGTTATTTTGCACTACTATTTTTCATAACAAGGCTTCAAAATCTGGGGCATACTTTATATTTATAACACAAGTTGGACCTCAAGCATTCCAAGAGCTCAGTATTCTTTGTGTGTCTGGTCTTTATAAATACTATATTGCCCACTTTTTTTTTTCATATTTCTTTTCCCTCTGCTCCCATGCATATGTATCACCACATGTTTGCAGTTTTAAGGTACACTCGGTTTATGCTTATTAAGTAATATGAACCTTTTTCTTATTTTCACATTTATAATTTTGATACTTGGTATACATTTAGGTCATCTCTGAGATTTCACTGTAGTAAATATTTTGCAGCTTTTTTAAAAAATTGAGTTATTTCCTTGAGATAAGTTTGCTGGAATTGATCAGGGGTATGAACAAACAGCCAAATTGCTTTCCACAGGGATTGTTCTGATTTACAGTAGTGTCAGAATGGTCTCATGCTAATAGGTTGACCATAGCCTGGCCAGCGCATTACCCTTGGTCTCCTTTTATGTCAACATCAGCTCCTGTTTCCTTTTTTTTTTTTTCCAGTTGTTATTTTTTTCTGTAGGAATGTGTTCATTTTACTGAAAATTTGGAAGATGCAGAAAGTTCTATAGTACTCCCTCTAATATTTTCAGAGTGACTATAGTTTATGTTATGTTTTATTCCCGTGATGTTTTCCATACAAGAAATCTCTCTGTGTCTTGTCTGCAGACAAATAATATGAGTAGAATGGTGATATCACAAGAGTAAATTTGCAACTTTTTCTCTTCCACTCATGCTTAAATAATTTGGGGTTTGGTCTTAGACGTCTCACATACTTTGGAACTCTTTTTAATAGTTGCCAAAATTCTACTGGATAAGAACTGTAGGATGAGTTTCCAAGTTAGTTTTAGACATTGTGGTTCAATTTTTATTCGTGAAAATAATATAAATGTTAATAAAATAGAATATTATTATTAGTGATGTGTTTTCTTTCAATCACTGGGATATAGAGATAATGATATGACCTAACTATGAACAATTGGTGTCGCTTTTTTCCCCTACTCTGGAAATCTCACTATTTATTTTCTAAGATCTGCTTAATGAGAGCAGAATGTAGTGAATGTACTGGATGTTTTTGATTAACTGGAAGATTTGAGTTCTTGATACGACCTAACTATGCTGACTAAATGTAAAGTATCAGTATTCAGTAATATTTCTTATATAGTAACTTCTAAAATTTGGCACTGTTAAAATATTTAGTGCTGCAGAGAATTTGGAATTATGTATGCCATGGTTATTATGAAATGAATTTTCATGTTTTTTCCAATCATTAATAATGACTATCTTTCAATATAATCCTGTAATATGAAGTGTTCCAATGACAGACTTGTCATGATGCTTTATTATTCTTACTTAAGTAGTGTATAATGAATGTTAATATGGAGAAGTTAATTGCTGCTATTTTTAATTTATCTAGGAAAGATCCTGAATATAAATTTTATGGTAATCTTTGATTTTTTTTTTCTCTCTTTCCAAAACCAGCAGACTAATGCACAGACACAGAGTAATAGCTGGCATCACGGTGACTTCAATTTTGAACGTCAGGAAAAGTTGATTATCAGCTCAGCAAGAGTTAATGATTCTGGAGTGTTCATGTGTTACGCCAATAATACTTTTGGATCAGCAAATGTCACAACAACCTTGGAAGTAGTAGGTAAATATCTCTATCAGAATGTATAAATTACTGGCAGTAGTGAAAGAAGAAATTGCTAGATAGCTTCCCTTTTATGTTAATAGAATGTTGAAGAGATTACTAGAAATTTAATTGTCACCACATGAATGAATGAATGAATGAATGAATGAATGAAAATGATCACTGTCGCCTTTTCCAACCAGAGCACAAAAGCAAATTCCACCAGTTTAATAAAGAGGAAGTAGAAACTTGTAACTGAAGTTGTTTAAATGGGTCATTTTCTCCCATCCCTCCCTCCCCTCCCTACTAAACAAATAAGATGTTAAGTAGAACTTTTTCAAAAATTCTAGTCTTTACTGAATGACTTGAGTTTAGAAATGGGTGTGGACTTTCTCAGTGGAGGAGTGCAGATGCTGAGAACCTGAAGTAGTTCTCTGAACCTTTTAGGGGGGCACCTGAGCCTTTGGTTTATCTTTTTACCACTCATGGGTCTAGTTCATTTGTCACAGGAAGGGCTGAGTTGGGTTGCTTCTTCCTAGGACACTGCTCACTTTACCCCATCCTCCAGCCTTGTAGGCCATAGTGTGAACCTTCAGGAAGGAGGTCCCCTGGGGCCTGAATCATTGGTTCTGCGCAGCATAAACTGGGTCATGGTACCCTATAATCCTAACCCCATCATAGCTGGTATGCACAAGTGGTTTAGTTTCCTTCCCTACTCTGGAAATCTCACTAAATATTTATTTTCCAAGATTTACTTAATGGGAGCAGAAGATAGTGAATGTCCTGGATGTTTTTTTGATTTACTGGAAATAATAGTAATTTTTAAATCGCTTTATTTACACATTTCTTTGTTTTGTTTTGTATTGTTTGAATTTAATCTCTTGTGCTTTTTTTTTTTTTTTAATGCAAGTACAGTCTCTGTGCTTGACTTTGATTAAGTACTGGTAGGGTGGCAGATTTCTTCATCATGAGCAATAATAAAATGATGTGATATTTGTTTTCATTTCTCCTCTTTCCCCCATGTTTCCTCAATAATTTATGAAGCAGTGTTAGAGGTCTGTGATTTATCCCACAATAATCTCATATAATTTTGGCATTTCTGCCCATGTTGTAATGGAAAGCATCTCACCAGACTAAACGTGGGAAACACGCTTTACTTGCAATGATAGAACCAGCATGCAGAAAGAGTATTACTTTTTCCCTAAACGTGATTGTGAACCATTTATTAATTTGAATGGAAAGCTATGCTTTTAAAATATTAAACTCCATAAGTGCTAATTTGCTAAGTTGATTAGGGAGCATGTTGATATATCAGCTTCAGCTCCAGAAAGCAATTAGTAAGGATGTTTTGAACATATTATTGTATGTAATCAGATTTTTAAAATCCATTCATCAATTTCCAAGAATATAACTGTGTAACTGGAAAGGCTTGTGGCTCTGAAACCTGAATCTGGTTTTTTATTGTTTTGGGATGGGTTGGGATGGGACATGGAACAGGAGGAGACAAAGAGAAAAGTAATTTCTTTCGGGGCTGGGGGTAGGAGGATTTGGATACCATGTGGAGTGGCTTTGGGATGGTCCCCACCTGGTTTTAAGTTGGGGCCGTGCCACCCAACTTTCGAATGCACCCTACTTTAACTCTGCCTGCATTTTCTCTTCTGAGTAACTCTACCTCTAACTCCAGAGGTTATAGAGAGGAGAAAAGGCAATAGATTTCATAGAAGTACCTCGCATAGCGTTTGTACTGATTAAATATTAATGCATCACCAATTTCTTAATGCAGAAGTACCTGAAAAAAATCATACTTTATGTTAAAACAACCCTGATGGAATTCTTTGAATTGAATAATTCTGATACTTCATGAATTTGAAGGACATAAAGGTATATTGAGCCAAAGGGCTCTGGAAAACTCAGGAGGAACTTAAGTATTTTATGTATGGTGATGATGAGGGAACTCATTTCAGTGCAAATATTGTGGTCCGTAATATTTGAGTATTTTGCATTGTGTGGGATCAATTTATGACCTTAAGAACCTGAAACTGTAACATAGCGCTCTGATGAAAGATTTATTCCTTCAAAATTAACTGAAGATCTAAATTTGCTTTAAAAATGGCAGAGGGAGCTTCATTTATGATTCAGGCATTAGAATAGAACAGGGTGGTGGTTTCCATCTCCAGCTTTCACCTGGGTGATTTTTTATTCTCATCTGTGACACATCCTTTTCATTGGTGCAGTTGGACTCTTTTTCTTATTCTGAATCTCTAGGAAACTAAAGGGCAGTAAATACTAGAATGACAACTCATGTAGGACCTTAACATATTCAACCGAGTAGTGCCAAAAATAATGAGTAATTTTAAATTTTACAATTCTTAAATTTGGGGAAAGAAATGGAAGAATAAAATGTGAAAACCCTTCTACTAATGTGATATAACTGTTTTTAAGATTTGGTGAATTGCTTATATTTTTAAACGCGGCAGGGTTTCAGTTACACATAGGATGTCACTCTCTCTCTCTAACTGAAAGTAGAGAATCTAGGGAATTTGCTACTGTAAGAAGAGGCCAGCCTTGGCTTCTCATGAACCTGTACTCCCATCTGGGCTCTGCCTTTGGGTAGCTAACCATTTAGTTTTCCAGGACTGGATATTTTTCATGTATAAATTAGGAGTTCTAAGTGTTCTCTTTCAGTATTGTTATACAATTATATATTTGCCATAATTATTAATTAGAGTGTATGCTAAACTGCATAGGGCAGTTCTTGGCACATAGTAAACATTCCATAAATGGTGGCCATAAAACTAATATGGGCAATAATTTTTTCCAAACTCTTTCTTATATTATTATCATTTAACCATTTCTAAGGGCTGCTTGAGAAACCAGTTCTCTGATTTTGAAAATTATTATGTCCAGGGTAGATAGCTGTTCCTTTGGTCTGTAGTTATCCACTAAAAAGGGATCTCAAATGGGAATTACAGGGTTAAATGGGAGAATAGATAATTATAGAAAATCTATATTGCTAAATGCTTTCTGAAAGAGTTGTGCCAATTTACAGCGTGTAATTCGGCGTGCTACTTTTACCACACTTGCAAAATTATTGAGTTTCTTTCAAATTAGTTTTCCTATTTTTCCACAGGATGGATATACTTTATTTTTTAGCAGCTTTATTGAAGTTTTGCTATTTTTAATAAGTGAAGAGTGACGCCTTATTTTAAGTACTAGTTTAAATATTTTCCATCTATATTTTCATGTTCTTTTTCTTATTACCTTACTTTTACTATATAGACATTTAAAAAAGCTTATATATTCAGATTCTTGGGATTTTTATGATTTTATGATTCTTTTTCTTCCGTGGTTCCTAAAAAGCCTAGAAAACTGCCCTTCCCCCTCTCCACCTAGAAGTTTGATAGGAGTTAATTCTGTTTAGTTAAAAATACGGTAGGGTTATTAAGGTGCTGTCCTTCATTTCATCTGTGATACATGATGTGATGAGAAGATGGATGTTTATTTTTCTTCAAATACTAAACGGTGTTCTTTCAACATCTTCATTGACCATTAGGATCTCTTCTTCATCTTGATTTTGGACACCTTCATATCATCACATTTATATTGAGTCTGGGTATGACTATTTAGTCCAAAGGTTTTTTGACCTAAGAAGCATCAGGACCAGTCATTCTAGAAGACTTTTAACAAGATGGTGCTAGATCTTTAAGAGAGTTGCTTGAGAGACAGGTGGGAGAATGAACATTTCAGGGCTGTCCTTTCTCACTTTATGATGGTGATTCTACAAGAGCAAAAAGACCCAAAAAAGGTACAATGGCAAGTCAAAATATTCTTAATACCTGACCCCAGTCCGCTGTCCTTATAACCAAAGGTGAAGCTGTGTTTTCTGTTGTGTGGTTGTGGATCATAGTTTCTCCCTGTTTTATTCTGTTATAACTAGATAAAGGATTCATTAATATCTTCCCCATGATGAGTACTACAATATTTGTAAATGATGGAGAGAATGTGGATCTGATTGTTGAATATGAGGCATATCCCAAACCGGAGCACCAGCAGTGGATCTATATGAACAGAACCTTCACTGATAAATGGGAAGATTATCCCAAGTCTGACAATGAAAGTAATATCAGGTAAGAGAAGAGCCTTGCACTGGGGATTAGACATTTCCCCCCACTTCCCTTGGCGTACCAGATCCTATTTTTGTGGCCCATAAGTGTGTGAGAGGACACCTGGCATAGGAGGAAGTGTGGGGCTCCTTCCTGAATCCTCAGGCCAGTGTTTCCTTTTGTGTCGTGTTTAAAACCCGTGCAAAAAGTCTGTGCATCAGTTTTCACATTTCTGATATGGAGGATGATTGAAAGCAGGGAATGGCACGTTCTCGGGACACATTAAATTATTTTTCAGAGGAAAAGAGGAAAGTGAGTGCTTTGAAACCTTTTTAAAAATACTGTCAGGGGCACCTGGGTGGCTCAGTGGGTTAAGCATCTGCCTTTGGCTCAGGTCGTGAGATCCAGCCTTGCGTTGGGCTCCCTGCTCAATGGGGAATCTGCTTCTCCCTCTCCTTCTCCTCCTCCCCCGGCTTGTGCACGCGCGCTCTCTCTCTCTCTCAAATGAATAAATAAAAATCTTTAAATAAATACAATCTTTAAAAATAAAAAATGAGAACTGTCAGAAAAAGAGAGGTGCCTGTGTCATTAAGCCTCTGACTCTTGATTTCTGCACAGCTCATTATCTCAGGGTCGTGGGATCAAGCCTGGAGTTGGGCTCCCGGCTCAGTGAGGAGTCTGCTTCTCTCCTCCTCTTTCCCTCTGCTCCTTCCCACTCTGGTCCCACAGCTTGCATGTCCTCTCTCTGTCTCAAATAAATAAATAGATATGTCCTCTCTCTCTGTCTCAAATAAATACATAAATACATAAATAAGTAAATAAATAAAACAACCAACTAAATGAAAACTAAGCCTCATTCATTCAGTAGCTTTGGTCCAGGCAGTGAACTCCACTCCAAGTTCTATGACATCACACCTCTCTCTCTCTCTCTTTTTTTTTTAAGGATTTAATTTATTTGAGAGAGAAAGAGCAAGCGCACACAGCGAGGAGCCTAGGGAAACTTTAGCAGTCTCCTCCCTGAGCTCAGAGCCCATGCGGGGTTCAGTTCCACGACCCTGAGATCATGACCTGAGCCAAAACTAAGAGTTGGATGCTTAACTGACTGAGCCACCCACGTGCCCCCACATCTCTTATTTGATCCTCAAGACATTTCTAACAAAAAACAGTAGCAATCATAAAATAGTAAAAAATAAAATGAAAATAGTAAGTAAAAATAAAATTAATAAAAATAATAAAAATTACAAAGCAAAAGCATAAAAGTAGCTTACTTTATGTAGGCTGCAGGTGCTCTTGCCTGCGCTGCACTGTTCTCAGTACCTTCCATATATTAAGTCAATAATTTCAGTCCTCACAAACCCCATGGACAGGCACTTTTATTCTTGTCATTTCTGAGAAGAGGAAACTGAGACACAAATGAGTCTTGATGTAACTTGACCAAGGTCAAATGGCTAACAGAAGTGGATGCCTTCATAGACTTTTTTTTTTTTTTTTTTTTTCCCCCAGTGAAGAGCTATGGGCTGTTGTAGGAATATGGGTGAGAGATGAGGCTGTCCTGGGTCAAGGTGCAGGGGCTGGAGGGAGGAGGATGGATTCGGGAGATATCCAGGCTACCTCTTTAGTAAGACTCAGCGATTGAGGGGATAGGAGAGAGAGGTAGGAGCTGAAGATACCCCTTCAGATTCTGTATTTATCAGCTACGTTGGATGGTGAGAGGTGATGTCTTTCAAGGAGGAGTGGGAAGGGTTGGGAGGGCAAAGACCATGAGTTTTTGGGGTTGGTTGAATTTGAGAATGTCCATGGGCTCTTGAGTGTGGACATTCAGGTAGGAAGTATCAAGGGCAGGTTCCCTAGAAGCAGAGCCTGAGACAGGGATTCTGGGTCAAGAGCTTCATTAAGGGAGAGGGAGAGCAGGACAGGAAGGGTAAAGGAGGAAAGAAAGGATGGATGGGTGATTGGCAGGCTGATCTCAGGGGCGCTCTCCAGAGCTTTTGTCCCTCTCCACGGGCAGTCACTCATCAGCCCTAGACCTAGAGAGGCAGTCAGTGTCCAAAAGGGGCCAACTGTCCAAGGGCAAGACTTGGGAGGATGTCGCAGGTGTGAATCATTATAAGCTTGTACCCACGAGGCAGGGAGATGCAGGCATGCAAATAGCTCTGTAGAGGAGGCGAAGGACCAAGAACTCTGAACCAGAGGTAAAGATTTGAAAGCTGTGAGCAAACAGCAAGGAGTTGATTGTGAGAGTGGATCGCTCGGGGGCGTGTGCATTGTGAGAGGAGATGAAAGTCTGAAGAGGCCACTGTGTATGTCTGGGCGGTTGTGTATGTTGCTCACACGGGTCAAGGGCTGCCCAGGGCGCTCCACCCACACCAGTGCCCATGTGGGGAACTCCCTTGGCAGGCCTGTGGGCTCAGTCTACACAGCGGTATCTAGTATCATCCCGGTAGGAAAACAGAAGCTTGAATAGCACATACTGGAAAGGATGCCAGGAAGAAGTAGCGGGGGTGAAAGGAGAAATGGGAGATTACGATTTTTGCAAGAAGGAAGGTGAGGGTCCTCCATGTGGGCACCTGCTCGTCTGGGGGCCCTGCCAGGGGCACAGCGTTATAGGGCAGCAGGGCGGGTGAGTTCAGGACACCGGGGAAGGATTATGGGCAGATGGGGACCTGGGCATGAGGACAGCCAGGAGGCCAAAGAGGCTGCGGCCTCCACGAGGCCATGAAAGCCTCTCCCCACTCAGCCATTGGGCCCAAATTCAATACATGCCTATAGGTTTGTATCTGTTAACATGGATCCTGTTAATACTGAGTGAAGTGCTTAGTCTGGTTCTTCCTCCCACAGGCGTGTGTTTCCAGAGAGAAACTGTGGACAAGATGCTCACCCGAGGCAGGCCATTCACGAGTGCTTGATTTCTTTTCTTTTCTATTTTATCTTTTGTAGATATGTGAGTGAACTTCATCTAACCAGATTAAAAGGGAACGAAGGAGGCACTTACACATTTCAAGTGTCCAATTCCGATGTCAATTCTTCGGTGACATTTAATGTTTATGTGAACAGTGAGTAAAACGAACGGTCCCTTATCTTTTTATTTTTTATTATTTTAAGTTGTGGCTCGTGCTTGGAACAGCTGCAGCACTGAGCTCGTTGTGTACTATGTAAATAATGTTTCATGATAATTTTGACCTTAACAAAGACCCTGTGGTTTGGTGGTTGGAAGAATGTGTACGAAAACCAATTCCTTGCCCTACATTTCACTGACCACGTGACCTTGCAGAGGTCACTCGGATTCCGGGTGCTGCCGTTGAAGCAAACAGAGGAGCCAGAGAAGTTAAAAATAACCGTCATGTGAGGGGGGGAAAATGTATTATTATTGATTGTTGAAATGGGGAGCCAGAGGTTGAATAGGACCTGGATTATGGTGTTAGTTGGGCAAGAGATGCTATCAGGCTCCGTCATGATTTCTCTGTTAGAGCGCTTTCTCTTTCAGGGTTGTGTTATTATTTGTGTTGAGATTGTTCTCTCACTAAGACGAATGCAATATCGATCCAGCTCAACGAGACCCTCCTGCAAAGCACGTGGGGACTGTGGGAGAGGGAGCAGGTGGTTTGGGCGGGAGGATGGCTTTGGGCGTGGGAACCTGAACACCTGAGTCCTGCCCTGCTGTGGCCCCTGCAGCATCTCAGAGAAATGGCTTTGGACAGAGGTTGAGGCCAAGGGAGCATGCTCGCCAGCTGGGGGGCTTCTGCTCCGTGCAGGGCACCCTCCTGGCTCTCCTCTAGGGCCCATCTGCACATCCAGGGAAGGACAGCAGGTGTCTGATGCACCACACCAGCCAGGGGACCAGGGGACCAGGGGACCAGGGGATGGGAGGCCTCCACAGACACAGAATTCCAGGGGAGTGGTCAACAACAGGACCACCATTGGGATTAGCCATCCGGGGTGTGTGTTGGGAGGTGGGGGATTAGGAGACAATCTGGAACATTCCCTAGGGGATAGCTTAGTAACTGTGCTGAGTGCTTCGTGTGTGTGTTTGTGTGTGTGTTGGGGTGCAGGAGGGGCTGTGGGAACAAAGGAGGGGTGCCAGTTTCTTGTCCTCAAAGAGCTGACCTTCTGTGAAGTCATTTTACAAGTTACTTCGTTGGTGCTGCAGCTCAGCCGTACGGGGTAGGGGTAGCATGATCCAGCTGCAAATGAAGACAGAAAAGTGATACTCAAGGCTTTGGATTCCTAATCTGGAGTCTTTTAACTCGGTCCTCATTTCCAAGAACAAGAGGCTCTTATCTGTGGAGCTAAATAAATTTCTTAACTATAGACCTTGTCAGGATCCTTAAAATCACATCTGTGGAGCTAGACAAATTCCTTTTTTTTTTTTAAGATTTATTTATTTATTTATTTATTTATTTATTTATTTATTTATTTATGATAGACATAGAGAGAGAGGGGCAGAGATACAGGCAGAGGGAGAAGCAGGTTCCATGCAGGGAGCCCAACGTGGGACTCGATCCTGGGATTCCAGGATCGCACCCTAGGCCTAAGGCAGGTGCTAAACCGCTGAGCCACCCAGGGATCCCCCGCCAGACGAATTTCTTAACTACAGACTTTGTCAGGATTCTTAATGTGCCAGGAGGAGGCTGTGGGATGGGGTATACAGCTCAAACTTGTTTGACCACAGAATTTACCTTTTTTTTTTTTTTTTTTTTTTTGAGGGAATCATACTCATTAACGTCTCCCTTCCTCAGAACAGTGTTGATTATATGGTATCTCATTGGCCTGCATTTCAAATAGCTCTAGATTAATTCAGATGTTAATCAGAGAGCTTAGCATATCGCACATGGGCAAAATTACCTGCTTCTGAAAAATCTCAATATTCAAGTAACTTAAGAGACGATTACAGGTAAATCAGTATTCTTATGAGTCGAATATGCATATTATCCACCCAAAACTGGATTTTTGGGTGCTCTAGTGCAGTGCTTCTCAAACTGTCTATGGGAAAGGACCTTTTTTTTTTTTTAATTTTCCAAATTATTCGGGATCAATCCTTGCTACAAAATATGGTAAGAACCTATCACTAGGAAAGTGAATTGAATAAGAATAGAGATGTATGCAAAACCCAAGTTTAAATTTTTTTTTTTTTAAGGAGATTCCATAGATAGAAAACCGACTGTCAGGATGCTCCTGCTAAGTGCTTCTTGTCAGCTGCACCTCACCTCTTTGCGGACCAGTAACAGCAGATCATGGCCATGGCCTACTCCACAGGCCTCACTTCAGCCCTACTTGGGAGTGGGGAATTTTATAAAACTCTGTGCCATTTGCATCTGTCTTTCCCTGGCTTCAAGGTCAAGGAGGCTGTGGGTCACTGACCTTACAAAGATGTCTCTGAAGTCCCATTTTTCTGGTGACAAAATTGCTGCCATTTTACTTACCAGGCTCATTTGCCATCCGCACAATTGGTGTTAGTCACCTCTGCTGGTGAACTCCTGCCTCTTTGAAACTAGATAGGGAACCACATTAAGCTTCCCAAATGATTTTTTTTTTTGGAGGGGGCGGATTCCCTGTTGGGGCAGGACTTTGTTTATTCGGGGGCCCAGGTCTCAGATGCCCACCCAGCATCAACTGATGAACAGCTGCTCCATGGCACTGGGCACACAGATAAGGGTGGTTTAGTGTCTCCCCACTTAGGTGAAGTTTTTCAGGAAGTCTTTCGTTGCTGTCAGTTTGTTCTAAACCCTTAACCGACAAAAGGCATTTCTTTCATTTACCTAACACATTGGATTTCTTGAGCTCCACATGCTTTGACAGAGGTGGTATTTTTGTGTGAAACTTAAAAAACATCTACCTCTTGTGAAGTGTGTCCAATCGCTCTTTACAGATAATGTTAGCTAATCACTTTGTCGATTTTTTTTAATTGGATAAGGTTTCTAATGTTACACTTTAAAATCAAAAGCTAAAAATAGTTTTGAAATTTAAAATCGGAGCGGTTGTGTCCGTTTTGACATAACATTTCAGCTGAGCCAAGTAGATCCACTGTGTGATTTGTTCTGTAAATAAGCTTAGCCCCAAGGAGGGAAGGAATTCTGCTGTGCAAAAATTAGAATTGATAAAAATCAGAATAATAAATGCATAATATTAGTGCAGAAATTCAGTGACTTTTCCTCAGTGACATTGCTGCATAATTGCTTAATAGATTCAACTGGGAGAAATGCTTATGAAAATCCCCGATTTTGAATGGTTAAATGTTTGATCGTTGAAAAATTCATTTGTTTTAAAAACTCCACATGTAGATTTGAGTACATTGAGCATGTGCGTGTACGTGTGTATGCGTGTGTGTGTGTGTGTGTGTGTGTGTTTTAATTGCTTATGTGGGAGGCTTTAAAAAATACCATGTTCTATCAGTTTGTGTTAGAGAAAAATGTGTAGCATATTAAACTTGATAATGTTTTAGGTCTGTTTTTAACTCCTCTAACCAAGCTATGATTTACATGGGTCTGTTAGTTGGCTCCATGGCATTAAAGGTGGTGTATAAAGGGCAAGAGCTATATGACATGTTTGCTATTTTTGAGCAGAACTCCCAGTGGAAACTGATGGGAGTTTTTTGGTTTTTTGTTTTGTTTTGGTTTAGTTTGGTTTGGTTTAGAGAGAATGAGAGAGAGAGAGTGTGTGGGGTTGAGGTCGGGACCAGAGAGGGAGAAAGAGAACCTTAAGCAGACTCCACACCCAGCACAGAGCCTGAAGGGGGGCTCCAATCTCATGACCCTGGGACCGTGATCTGAGCCAAAATCAAGAGTAGGACTCTTAGCCACTGAGCCACCCAGGTGTCCCCCCACCCCATTTTTTTTTGGCTGGGGGGGAAGGTGGGGCGGAGTTTTTATTAAAAAAGCAAACAACAAAAACATTGAATTTGCATTACTATAATCACCCTTGCCCTACTTATTGAAGATGTATATAGAAATCAGGTTCTGGGACTCCTGGGTGGCTCAGTGGTTGAGCGTCTGCCTTTGGCTCAGGGTGTGATCCCGGAGTCCTGGGATCGAGTCCTACATTGGGCTCCCCACAGGGAGCCTGCTTCTCCCTCTGCTTGTGTCTCTACCTCTCTCTCTGTGTGTCTCTCATGAATAAATAAAATCTTTTAAGAAATTGAATTAAAAAAAAAAAGAACTCAGGTTCTTAGTTCCAAAAAGAAGTGTGAGGGGCACCTGGATGGCTCAGTTGGTTAAGCATCTGCTTTTGGCTCAGATCATCATCTTGGGGCCCTGGGATCCAGCTCCGCGTCGGGCTCTCCGCTCAGTGACCAATCTGCTCCTCCCTCTCCCTCTTCATCTCCCTCTGTGGTCTCTCTCGCTCTCTCTCAAATAAATACATAAAATCTTTTTTTATTTTTAAGTTTGAGATCTTTGGTAAAATTGGCCATTTGTTTCCTTTGCAGATCAAAATTGGGAGGAAACAGTTCTAAAATCTATAGAGCTACCCGAACATGCTTTCTTGTTTTAAAAAATATATTTAGCAGGATCCCTGGGTGGCGCAGTGGTTTAGCGCCTGCCTTTGGCCTAGGGCGTGATCCTGGAGACCTGGGATTGAGTCCCACGTCAGGCTCCCGGTGCATGGAGCCTGCTTCTCCCTCTGCCTGTGTCTCTGTCTCTCTCTCTCTCACTGTGTGCCTATCATAAATAAATAAAAATTAAAAAAATAAATATATTTAGCTACAATGACATAATATACATAATAAAAGTGCTTTCCTAATAGGACCTACTCTTTCTAAAATTCTTAGAGGTATTAGAAAAACCGACACCACCAAGGTTCTATATGTAGCCTATGATACTTGGTTAGAAACTTATGGTCTCTTTGTTTGCAATAAATGTCACACAATTGAGGTTTTTACCAGATCTAGGACAAATAAAAAGCCAAATGCACATTTAACTCTAAGTGATCCACTGTCTCTTTTCCCTCCCCACCCAATATTTCTTGATTAAATCTCAAACGTTGCAGTGGACTTAAATGTTAGTAATGTACATATTCAATGAGTTTATTTTGACATATAATTTCAAATGCCCCATGTGAATCCTGAAGTAACCTACATGATGGTGGAAAGTATGATTAATATGATAAAACAATTGTTTTTTCACAACTGTGGAATGATTTTTTTTCCCCTGTGGAATGATTTTAAGAAGATCTAATAAACTTATAATTTTATCAATTGTACCCCAATAAAGCTGGGAAAAATAAGATTTTAAAGTGTATACATGATTTTGATATATGTAAACATTTTGAAAAAAACTGCCCCCCCCCCCCCACACACATCAAGTGAATTAACACATCAGCTTACGTGTTAATGTTTACCCTTCTTGTTTTTGCTTTTCTGGGGTTTTGGGGGGGCAGGGTGCTTGTTTTGTTTTTTGGTGAGAACATTTAAGTTCTACTTTCTTACCAAATTTCGATTATGTAATACAGAGTTATCAACTATAGTCACCATGTAATTCATTAGATGCCTAGACCTTACTTGTCTTACACCTGTTTGTATTCCTTTAATGCCTCTCCCCATTCCTCCCATCCCTTAGGCCTTGACAACCACTTTTCTACTCTTTTTCAATGAACTTGATTTTTTTTTAAAGACTCCATCTAAGTGATACCATGCAGTATTTGTCTTTCTCTACATGGAACATAATACCCTCTAGGTTTATCCAACCTAATTTGTTGTCGCAAATGGTAGGATTTCCTTCTTTTTCAGGCTGAACAATAATCCAGTGTCTGTGTGTATCACATTTTCTTATATCCGCTCATCCATCGAAGGAAATTTAGGTTGTTTCCATACCTTGGCTGGTGTAAGTAATACCGCAGTGACCATGGGAGTACAGATCTCTCTTCAAGGTAGTAGTTTTGTTTCATTAGGATATGTATGAAGAAGTGGGACTTGCTGGATCCTTTGGTAGTTGTGTTTTTAATTTCTCGGGGGGAACCTCCATGCTCTTTTCTGCAGTGGCACCAGTCTGCATTCCCACCAACAGTGCACGAGGGTTCCCTTTTCTCTGTGCCCTTGTCAACGTTTGTTATTTCTTATCTTTTTGGTAATACACGTGCTAACGGTGTGGGTGATCACCTCATTTTGGTTTTTTTGATTCACCCATAGTCTTAAAATGCCTCTTGAACACATTATCGGGTAACCTTTCCAAGATCAGCTTTGTGAATCTAAAATTTGGGGTAAATGGTATTGAGGGGCCATAAGTAGATCTCTGGCCAGTCTTAAAGGTCTGCCCTTTAATCACAAACCTCGCCAGGTGAGTCAGAGTATTGTGGTACTGGGGGGGTGGCTCAGGGGGTGGTCACAGAAAGGGAGGGAGGACAAGCATATAGAGAGAACTCAGGGGCTTGCCCTTCACCATCGGGCTTATGTGGAACACATGTCCTGTTAAGCTAGATCGGCTATCCAAAATGACTGCAGAAGTACACCAAATTAACTTTCAAAGTCACCGACTCTACTTCATTTACGGCAGTGTTAACAGTGGGTTGAAACGATTTAAGGAAATGCTAAATAATGCATTATTTCTAAATCACCGTATCATGTAATTAACATCCTGTCTGGTATGAGCAATTATTTATAGATCATACAGCGTGCCCGTATCAGTGAAAGTAATAAATCATCCAGAGTGAGGTCTCTTGATGAGAAAGTTTCTCTTTGACCACGTTTGCAAAATCTGGGCTGCCTTTTATGTAGTTTTGGTCATAGTTCAATCTGTCCTCCTAGGGAGAAGCCACTCTGAAGGGGAGCACCCCGCAGACAAAGTGGCACATTTGCCAAAGGTGAGGGCAGGTGTGTCAAGTCAGCCACGTAAGTAGATGGCTTAGACCCCCTGGCCAGCCAGCCCTCTGAGTCACCCACCTGGCTGGAAGTCCTCAGGGACCTTCACCCAGGGTTAAATGGTAATGTGGGCTGGCCTTCAAGGATTGCTCAGTTTAGGGGCTTTGGGTCTGTGTCTTTCATGATCCCTGTGAGATGAGAACAGAGTTACTAGAACTTTCCCTCTTTGGGAGGAAGAAATGTTTTCTACCATCTGTCTCCCTTTTTTTCAGGGCTGATAGGACCTTTCAAACATTTGGGTGTCCAAACCATTCTTGCATTAGAGGCTAAGCATTTTAATAAGGCCTATGACTAACACACTTGACCATTGAGTTTTGCTTAAGAGGTTTTGCTTTTTAGTGTTTTTTCCCCCTAGGGAAATCCCCCTAGGTGGATTCTATTAAATCTACTCTAATATTAAATTATTGGAATTCTTTTTTTTTTTTTTTTTTTTTTGAGAGAGAGAGAGAGAGCACATGAGCAGTGGGGAGAGGCAGAGGGAGAGAGAGAGAGAGAGAAAGAGAATGCCCCAAACAGGCTCCACACCCAGCCCAGTGTGGAGCCCCACCCGGGGCCTGATCCCACGACCCCAAGATCATGACCAGAGACGAAATCAAGAGTCAGACACTCAACCGACTGAGCCGCCCAAGTGCCCCCAAATGACTGGAATTCTTAAACATTAAATAAAACCAGTGCTGAATAGAACTCCTTTCTGATTGATTTACTTGCTTTTGAAAATTTGCTGTAAGGCTATCACAGTAACCAGAAATGTAGCTTGGTTAGTGCAAACATATGTATACATAAAACAGTTTTAAATTAAAACAGTTTTTTCTTATTGTAAAAATGTCACACAAAGGATAGGAAAAGCTGGAAAATCAAATAAGCAAAAACAAGAAGCACATTTTAATTGTGCCTCTTAAAGTTGGTTTACATTTTATATTGTTGCTTAATATATCCCTTATTGTATATGTTCTTTGTGAACATTTTTTGTTAACTTTTTTTTTTTTTTTTTTTTTTTTTTTTTTTTACAAAACTGAGGTCCTAATGCTTCATGAGCTTGTGTTTTGGTACTGAATAATGAATGCATTGCGTACACCTTTCCATGACATGAGATACCTGTCTGCAACCTCATTTTGGTATCCTGTTGCATGGATAGTGCATCATTTTTTTTTAAACCCACATCTGGTGCAGTTTTGAGACATTGTATAGTATGGGATGGGTCACAAATGATTGACTGGGGTTTTAAAGAAACCCATCAAATGCTTATTTAAGGTTTATAATTATCTTGTTTAATCTCAAATGAGTGACCTAGCTTAAGTGCCTGGCAGTAAATAAGGTTATCATCTGTCATTATCTTTCATGCTTGCCCATGTCTTAAACATATGT
Source organism: Vulpes vulpes (assembly GCF_048418805.1). NCBI lineage: Eukaryota > Metazoa > Chordata > Mammalia > Carnivora > Canidae > Vulpes > Vulpes vulpes. The sequence continues at coordinate 136,263 of NW_027325740.1, forward strand.
CACAGAAGATTTCACTCTCCTGGCTTTTGGGGCAGTTCTAAATTAAGGAATAATTTTCAGGTCTTCTTAGTATGGTTGCTAGTCTATGTAAAAGTAGTCTCTTGTCTTTTTATATTAATCTTTTTATAGGTAGCGCATGTTCATTTGTGATACCTGACAGCGTCTGAGCTCTGTTTTTCAGATTCTGTTACTGAATTTGAAATGAGTTTTTGTTGTTAAATGCTTTGGAGTTATGAGTGTTGTTTTGATGTGACACTTTAATATCTCCTTCTCATAATGAAGATCTCTCTGTCTTCAAGAATTGCTGTAGACATTTGAGTTGAAAGAAAAAAGGGATATCACTGCAACCTACTTTTAAAGTCTACTTTGATTCTCTTATGTGCTGAAAAAATTTAGGAAATGTATTAGTATTCTTTTTCCTTTGTGTATCATGAGAAGGTTGGTCGGGTGAGGTGTATTGCTAATTTGGAGGATCTAGTTAAAGGCCGAAACTGAGAACAGGAAACCCGTCTAGATCGTTGGGCCCTTTGTTGGTGTGGTCTGGCCGTCATTTCGTGCTTATGGTAGAAAAGCAGGAGAAACAGGTTTAAGTTATATGACTGTGTCAGCGTCTGCTAGGAATGGACCCTGAATTGGGGCATAATTTTCTAAAGACGGTGTGAGTACTCTTCCCTCGTGTTAGTGGAACTTCGACTCTGTGGAAGTTCCCTTGCTATCTGAGCCCATATGTTTTTACATCAGATTAGCTCCCTTCATTTATACGTGGATCCAGGCTCACCTATAATTTAGTGTAAATTTAAATTAACCCGAGAATAGGTGCATGATTTTTCCATGGGTTTTATGGCAATAACCCTTGCCTTCCACTTTTGAATTATGTTGGAAATTAATTCACTGCTTTTACTGAATAGAGAAATAGCACTTATATCACATGCCAGTCCTCCACGTGTGTGTCTACACATGCCCTCTGCGTGTCTGGGTCACATGGCGGTGGTGCCCTGTAAATCGAGCATCGTGATTCTGGCTGGGCAAGGCTTTGTGCAGTTAGTTGTATCACTTTTTAAATTTTTTTTAACTTAATCTCAGGACTAGGAGATCTTTACTGGCTGTTTAGAACAGATGTTGGCAAACTGTAGTCCTAGGGCCGGAGTCAGCCTGCAGCCTCTTTTCAAAGGGCCCATAAACTAAGATTTTTGGTCAAATGGTTGAAAAAAATCAGAAGATTTTGTGAGACGTGAAGATAAAATTCAAATGTCAGTGTCCATAAGTAAAGTTTATTGGAACACAGCTGTGCACATGGCTTTGCATGTCTGGCTACATTTGTGGTACAGTGGCACAGTTGAGTATTTGCAAGAGAGACCCTAAGGCCCACACAGCCGAAATTGTTTACCACCTCAGTCTTTACCATAAAAGTTAGCTTACTCCTAGTTTAGAATGTCATTGCGTTAGGAGGGTGATTTTTTTTTTTTTTAATAGTAAAAACTCTGTTAAAGACAGCTGGATACAGGCAACTACAATTGAAGTTTTGTTTCATTTGTTAAACAAACTTCTATCAAAGTGCCCATATGCCAGTTTCTAACAATCTTTTTTTTTTTTAATTTTTATTTTTTAAGAGAAAGGGGAGAGAGGGATGGGGAAGGGCAGAGGGAGGGAGAGAGAGAGAGAGAGAATCTTAAGTAGGCTCTTTGCCGAGCATGGAGCCTGAATCCATTCAGCGGGGCTAAATCTCAGGATATCTATTCCAGTTTTATTTTGTTTTTGTTTTTTAAGTATAGCCTTATATAAGTGAAAGTTAATCTGAAATTTTTTGTAGTCCTGTTTTAGCTGATTTAAGTTCCTTTTTCATAGCAGTGTTATGGCAGGAATGTAGATTTGACCCAGGCCCAAATAGGGCCAAATTGCTGGAAAGCATTGCTGTGTGGCCATTAAAACTACAGCAGACCCACAATCGTAAAAACAAAATGCATCCTTATGATCCCTCTTCATTTAGTCTTTTATTGCTTGTGGAGGCTTCAGTCTATGTTCTTTGCTGGTTATAGAGTGTGGGCAAATGTGGTTTATTAGCAGGAACTGGTCGAGGTGCTCAGGGGCAAGAGGGGAGCTCAACTCAGAAATGCTTCCCCATCAATGACTCGTGCATCTCCTCCCACCCCACCCCAGCTCTTATTATCTGTGCTGTGTCTTAAAAATTTGTTTTGTTCTTGCCTCCCGTCTGGACCTGATGGTGGTGAGAAGGAGTATTTTTTCAAGATCACATATCTTTGGGGTAAATCAGCAAATGGTTAGGGTTTTTAATTGCACGAGCCATAAATTCTCAGTAGAGTCGTAAGCACTCTGAAATCAGCCTACAGGTTGATCAGTGTTGTTGCAGACGCTGGAATGACCCAGGCCCACAACGCTTTGAAAGGAGAAAAGGCTATTTTCTTAATCTCCGCAGGAAATACATAACTCATGCACCTCTTAGGCTTATCCAAACCTCCAACCTGGGAGGAATTAGGGAATGTGTCATTTGGTATACTGCTGATTGCCGAATATCTCAGAAACCACAGCTCAGATTTAACCTGGAGAATTGCAGTTATGTGTCTTTAAAAGCAAAATGCATATTTAATGCCTTACACAGTGCATTGAGGCACTTACAAAATGCAGATGAGCCCAGATTTTCATTTTTAGGAATCAGATTTATACCTAGCTCATTCTTTATGCATTAAACATTTTCGTAGTGCAACTTGCCATGTAGATCTGAAACTGTACTCGTGTAATTTAGCCTTTTCAAAATGAGGTCTGTCATCACCAATGTTAGGGACACGACTGGGATTAGGGCGAGGCGCCTGGGGTGTAGAATTTAAGGAAGAGCTCACTCGAGGTGCCAGCCCTGTATTTGCAAGACCTTGAGGAGGGTGAGTGCCTTCTTAAATTCCACACCTGATGTGCTTCTCTTGCCTCACCCTCATCCTACCCCCAGTCAGGATCTTTTTTGTAGGTCCACTAAAAAGGTGCATTGCTAGGTCAGATCCTTGGCTTACTGAATCTCTGGGATGGGGGTAGGGGTAGGGGGCAGAAATGTTTATTTTTTTAGTTTTTATTTTCCTAATACTTCGAACACACATTAATGTTTAGAGACCTTCTGGGCTTGGTTGGCCAGGCTAAAGACCAACAGGACAAAGCTGCTCTGCTAGCCTCGGGTTACAACCGGCCTGAGACGGTAGCTTAAAAGTCTGCCCAATTAACCAGCACACGGGAACAAGTAGGCCAACCGGACTACACCACTTGCCAGCCTTGGCCGTTGTGTAACTGCCACCAGGTGTCACGCTGGAAGGCTTGGATCTTGAGCACTTGTAGCCAGAGCTGAATGTAATTGATTATGTAATTTTGAGCTGTTCCAATTTTTTTAATTAAAAAATGTTTTATTGGTTCATTATTAGCTACATGTTCACCGTAAAAAAAAAAAAAAAAAAGAGAGAGAAAATAAGTCAAAAGAATAAAGTAGAAACTATCCATAATCCTTTTACCCAGAGGTAACCATCGTTAACATCTTAAGGTACCCTTTCAGCCTTTTTTTTCCCTATTGAATTAATATTTAATTCCACTCTAAGAAATCTAATCATTTGGATTAGGAAGGATGGGTGACAAAAGGAATGTCGATGGGAGGGAATCCATCTTAGGACCTCGATTCCAGTCTAAGTCCTATCCTGTTACCTTTGCCATCTCTGTGTAGACCTCCCCTCTCACCTACAATCTCTGTGTTAAAGAAGAATTCACCTGGCCAGGTAGATGTGTGGATAGCTTCTTGTAAGAGTGGGAAGAGAGCCCCTAACACAGCAAAGTCAACATCAGGCTCTTGTCCCAGGTCCCTTCTTATGATTCTAATCGAATTCCTTGGACTCCGAGGAACTTGGTTTTTTAGAGGGGACTTAGTGGTTCAAACAGCTCTTCCTTTGTGTGTCTGCAACAGGTCAGACTCTGCTCCGAGTCAGAGGTACAATCAGGGAGATGTGGTTCTGCCCTTGAGAGCATAGAGTCTGATGGAGGAGGCAGCCCAGAAGGTTGTGTAAGAGTGTCAGGTGCTCTCGCATGCTGCGGGAAGAGGGAGGAGAGACCAACCAACTTGGCTTTGGAGAGTTGAGGATGGCTTGGAACAGGAGATGACACTTGAATGGAGTCCAGAGAGACCTGCCTTATGGCGCCTGCCGTCTTCAGCAAATAGCATTCTCCTAAAGTTCCACTGTTTTTTTGTGTTCTGTCCTACTTTTCAGCGCAATCACACAGTTGCCCATGATAATTAAATGAGACTTGCCAGATGGATACTTTCGCAAGACGATGGCTCGTCTTCTTGCTCTATTTGTGAAAGCTGGCATTGGATCCAAACTCTCAAGGATGCCCCTACCTTGAGATCGCTTTGGAGTGCCACTCTTTTGTGTGTATTTGCCAAATGGCCTGCCCATGCGTCGGGCCAGGTTGAGTGACAGGTGGGTGTGCCATGCATGTGGACACTGATCCCCGTCAAGCCGTTTTGCCTGCAAGGAGGTGAGGTGCTGAGAGGTGGTTCTACACTGGTACCTTCCCTTGAAGAAATACGCTCCTGAGCTTCCGATCTGTCGGTCCCTATCTTCTCACCATGTACAATTTTCCTATCAGTTGCAACCTAATCAAGGTCAGATTCCCAACGCGTCGGGTTAAGACACTCATTATCACACTATCTGAAGATTTTTAGATCACTGAAGAGAATATTCCTGGTGGCAAACACAGTTGAGGGGTAACCAGAGAGGGTAGGTATTCCAAAATAGGAAATGATAGCTGAATCGTTAATAAATTAATGGTTAATAAAACTGTCTCGGGTCTGCGAAACATTCTTCCTCCTTTGGGTGCTCCATCTCATTTAATTGTCCCAGCATCGTTATGAAATGGGGACTGTTGTTATTCCCACATGACACACGAGGAGGCTTGATGGAGGGACAGATTATTGGTAAACGTGGGAGCCGGCGGCAGGACACCCTTCACCCCCCCCCACACACACAGTGGGGTGCATCACATTCTGTGTCTGATGTCATACTGAGGATCCAGGGTGAGCGCATCCCCGCCCCTGCCATCAGATCCTTACAGGTCGGCTTACTCGTTCTCCAAGGCTTAGACCCCTTCACTTATATTTCCTGTAGAACAACTGAATGTAATAAGTTCATTTTCCTTTCACTTTAGAAAATAATCTCAAGAATTTGCAGTGCTTTTAGGCACCCTTGATTGAATGAATATCAGTTGATTATTGTCGTTCCCCAGAAATTAGAGCATGCCTGCTGATACAACCTACTTTTTCAGTGATTATATACAGGTTTAGATAGACATGTGAATAAAACTCTTGGGCTGGTTTCCTCTTAAAATTTTCTGTCCATATTTTGCATTTGAAATACAAATTTGGAGTTTAAAAGCCCATATTGTATTTTACTCTTATGTTTTGGCTTCTCCGTAAATAGGGTGATTCAGTTCTTTTATTTCCACCCACTGCCTTCTGCCCCCACCCCTAAAAAAGAGGACATTCTTGGAGGGGGGGAAGTGGGTGGGGGGCTTCTCATTTCCTAGAACTCCTCTTAATTTTATCCATCCCAGTCTGTGCCATAACTTGAAATTCTCTATGACAGGTTCAGTAATTTGAAAGTCTGATGGCAAGAATCTTAAACACGATTTCCACCTTCACAACAGTTTGGAATCCTAAAGTTTGGATTAGAAGCAGTCTTGCAAATTCTGCCCCCCACCCCCCAACTGGAAGCAGAAACCCGGCCAGGGGTCCTGCGAACCCCACCTCCGTTCACTCGACCCCAAACAGGGAGTTCTCACCTGCAGTGTGGACAGTCCACAATGGGGCCAGGCAGCTCTAAACGGGGGAAACCCTTTCCTGGTCTGACCCTCGCTTCTGCCTCCCTGTGCCTTCCACTCACTGGTTCCGATGCTCCCCTTTGAATATGTTCCCTCAGGGTCCTCTTCAAACTCAAGAAGGTTCTAAGGATTTGGAAACTGTGGAGGGGAGCCTTGGTGAGGTGTTCCAGCAGTCTGACCTATGGCCATTTCTCTTTTCCTACAGCAAAACCAGAAATCCTGACCCATGAAAGTCTCACGAATGGCATGCTCCAGTGTGTGGTTGCAGGATTCCCAGAGCCCGCAGTAGATTGGTATTTCTGTCCAGGAGCTGAGCAGAGGTGAGAGGATTATTCTGGCTACTACTTAACGTGCACGAGGGAAGGACAGCAGGGTAGTTGAACTTCAGATAGGTTTTCAGATTCTTTTTTTTAAAGCTTTGTTTGATTATCCTTTTTTTTCCCCTATCCATGTGCTTTTTTAAGGGGGGCATAATTGCTATATTTTTCGTGGTAGACATTAATTTTGTTTGCTGAGAAATGATTACTGAGTGACTTACTTCTCTGTTTTGGTGGTTATCTTTTGGATTTATCATGCAATTTCTAGCCTGCAGGTAGATAAAGCAATTTTCCAGGACAGAGTAATTAGATTTCCATTCTGTACACAGGAGGCAATGTGTGTGGGAGATGTGGCTGTAGTTTTCATGAAAAAAAATTGCCTCAGAAGTTAATTGCCAAGTTACCAAAAAGTAATGATCGTGCAGTTACAACATACATACAGCATTTGTAAGCTGCGTGTTTTTAAAAGGTTTTTTTTTTCTCCTTGATTAGGTGCCCGGCCCCTGAGCAGAGCACATCTGGCAGGGTGCTTCCTCTCCCTTCCAATCTGCACTTAAGCCTTAAATTGTCCTTTCACATTACCTGAAGATGAAAATGGGGTCACCATGGCTGTTTTTATCCATCAAATGCTATTTTGCGCTCGGGCTTTAAAAGCCCAGTGTAACATCACAATTGAATAGTCAGGATAATAATAGAAATTTTATTTCTCACAGAATAGTCCTTTTTATCACAACACGTTGGAAGAGGTTACGTAGGATTGTTGTTTTCAGCGGCGTTTTAGTGGAATGTTTTCTTCGGGGAACAGTAAGAAGGACCCGAGGCCCCTGGAAAAGCCCCTACAGTGGAAGTAACCCCAGCAGTTACTGTTCTCCATACAGCAAATATTTATGGGGTGCCACTTGTATGCCATACCCTGGTCTAGTGAGCCAAACACACCTCGGAGTCCCAGCTTTGTGAGTTTATATCTAATGGGTAGAGAGAGGTGAGCAAAAGATGAAATAAACAGTTAAGTGCTAATGAGAAAAATAAAGCAAGGTATAAGGGAATAGAAAAATATTAGGTATATGGGGGACATAATTTAAAATGGGGGTCCAGCCCCTGATGGATGGGCTTTGCTACCTGGAGTACAAGCCAGTGGTCCGGCCTCTGTCTCCCTCTAAAACCTGGATCAGGATCTCAGCTGCTGGGATTTGGGGGGCCGCTCCCCAAAGTGATTGACCCACTCCCTTAGTTTTAAATGTATGCCAATTCCAATGTGATTGATTGATTGATTGATTGATTTTCCTAGAGTAAATCCGGGCTGTTATTTTCTTTTCCCTCTAGATGTTCTGTCTTCATCCTTGTAGACTTGAACTCTCTCCTCCTCTAAGCTCTTTTTTCAACCCTCACGCATGTACCCTTTCACAGTTACTTTATAAAGGTCTACTGTGTGCCAGCTCCCTTTCTTCCATTCATTTCCAGCCCTTTCCGTAACTCTCCAAAGTGGGTATTACCATCCCGACCTTCTAGCTGTAGAAACGGAGTCCTGGAGGGTTTTAAGTAGCTTGTCAATAAAACAGGTATTTGAATCCAGATTCAAACTCCTGTCTCACTCCCCATTTCTTCCTTTCCGCCCTGCTTCTCTTGCTCACGGCGCCAGGGGAGTGCTCATGCATCCTCACACCCTTGGTTGAAAAAGGACATTTCTGATTATGACCCACTCCCTTAGTTTTAAATGTATGCCAATTCCAATGTGATTGATTGATTGATTGATTGATTTTCCTAGAGTAAATCCGGGCTGTTATTTTCTTTTCCCTCTAGATGTTCTGTCCCTATTGGGCCAATGGATGTGCAGATGCAAAACTCGTCTCTGTCACCGTCTGGAAAACTAGTGGTTCAGAGTTCCATCGATTATAGTGCCTTCAAGCACAATGGCACAGTCGAGTGTAGGGCTTACAACAATGTAGGCAGGAGTTCTGCCTTTTTTAACTTTGCATTTAAAGGTAACAGCAAAGGTATATTTCTTTTTAATCCAATTTAAGGGGATGTTTAGGCTCTGCCTGCCATATCAATCATGATTAAGTCCATTCCATCAATGGCCATGTCATTTCTGGTAATTTCCACATTGTACCATGCTGTCATCAAACTCACTACGTTTCATCCTGTACTAGTTTGTTAATAACATGTACGCAGCGATTTTAACCACATACATATATATTTACATGTGTATATGCACGTATGTATGTACGCTTGCGTGTGTGTGTGTGTGTGTGTGTGTGTATGTAGTGAATTGCGTATTTCCAGTCATTCCTACTGAAAAGGGGCGGGGAAAGAAAATAGGGAATTATATTTGCTTCACAGCCAGATATAACCAGAATTAGGGCAGTTAAAATTTTTAAATTGAGTTTAAAATTTTAGTCCTTGAAAATCGTGTATTTGAACACATTGCTGGATGCTATACAAGAAAGTTAACATTGCCTTTTATGAAGTTACGTCAGTGAGCCATTTCTTTCGTGTCTGTCAGATTTGATTCATGAGGGACTACCTCTGAACATTAAGTTAAATGATCCTTGTGGATACATTGATGAATTGGTATGAAGCTGGAAGACAAAGAAGCTGGGCATCTACATTCCCAGGGCTTAGTTTTGTTTTCTTGAGTTGGCAAAGATGTGTGCCAATAAGTGGTATACTTCCGGTTTTTGAGTAATGAGGGCAAGAATCTTACATTGTTCTTCATCACAGGTTTTTTTTCCCCCCCTCAGGCAATGAAAAGAACACTTTAAAGATATTTTCTTGGTTGTAAAAGAAATTCTTATCAGTGTAGAAAATTTGGAAAATACAGGAAAGCGTAAGGAAGAAAATATAACTATCCGTAAAGGAAACTTCTTAAAGTTGTCCAAGGCAGGAATTTAGTTGAAATACAAAGCTCATTTATAATGTTGCTTTTTATTGACAAAACAGCCATAAAATTATTTGTGGGCTACAGAAATCTCAACTTCCACAGTAGTCTGGTTTGAAGTTGTTCCTTCAAGAGATCCCTTTGAATAACCAGAGGAAGGTAGTATTAGCAAGGCAAGGAGTTTATGAGATGCCCTTGGCTTTGAATCCTGCCATGGTCTGTAAGGTGGGGGATGGGTGAGTTTGGGGTCAGGTGGTTGTCATGAAGCTCCACCCCTGCTAATACGTTGTGATTCCACATTCCCCTTTCATTTTAGAACAAATCCATCCCCACACCCTGTTCACACCTTTGCTGATTGGCTTTGTGATCGCAGCTGGAATGATGTGCATTATCGTGATGATTCTTACCTACAAATATCTACAGGTAATCATTCATTTGTTCTCTACCCTAAGTGCTATAATGATCGAGATGTTATTCATTAAAAGATGATTTGTCTCTCTTTTCTCCCCCGACCAGAAACCCATGTATGAAGTACAGTGGAAGGTTGTTGAGGAGATCAATGGAAGCAATTATGTTTACATAGACCCAACACAGCTTCCTTACGATCACAAATGGGAGTTTCCCAGAAACAGGCTGAGCTTTGGTCAGTATGAAACAGGGGCTTTCCATGTAACCTTTTTTGTGTACATGTAACAATGACTTTAGGGAACCCCATTAGCTTCCTTTGTTCTGTTCCAACTGAGACAATAAGTATTTTCTGTGAAGTTTCATCACTTTTGATAGATTCCACATAAAGCACCTTATAGAGAAATGTCTCTAGCTGGATTTGTCCTTAATTCCTTCACAATTCCTTGATTGTTGACTTTGAAATTACCCAGATGCTCCTTTGGTCCTACCACCACCCCTTACTCTTTTCTTCCTTTCTGCAGGGAAAACTTTGGGTGCTGGTGCCTTCGGGAAAGTGGTTGAAGCCACTGCATATGGCCTGATTAAGTCGGATGCGGCCATGACCGTTGCCGTTAAGATGCTCAAACGTAAGTTTCTGCAGGTGGCTGCATGCCCTCAACATTGGCTTGCCAAATTTGCTTCTTGCTAAAATGAAATTTTTTTTCTGATTTTAGCAAGTGCCCATTTAACCGAACGAGAAGCACTAATGTCTGAGCTTAAAGTCTTGAGTTACCTCGGTAATCATATGAATATTGTGAATCTTCTTGGAGCATGCACCGTTGGAGGTAGGGCCATGACCAAATTAACTTTCATTATCTTTCAAATTATCTAAAGAGGGGAGATTTTAATATGATTTCGACAGTGCTTGGTTATATCTTATTGCAAGATTTTTACCCGGGTTGTTACCTCTTGTAGATGTTTCACACCCCTGCCCCAAAAGCCATTCTTAAGAATGTATATTTGAGTTTTATCATCATGGGGACATACCCTTGTTACTGTCATGGGCGTTGCATCAGTATCAACCTCTTGAGGATCTTGAGAACCTCTCATCTCCTCCAGAAAACTTTTCTTTTATCTTTCAAGCTATTTTACTGGAGCATATCTAGTCACTAAAGGGTTACTATCCATAATTAAAGATAGACTTTGAAGCCTGCAAGTTCTCCAGTACACACCAAATGAGACAAACACTTCACCTGGGCAAAAAAAAAAAGTAAATTTCCAGTTGGAAGCAATTCTGAGGTAGAGCCTTCCATCAAGGATTTCTGTGATGTTTCCAGAAAACCTTTTGGTCTAAAGGAACAGAGATGTGTAAAATGAGCCATTCCTCAAGATGTATTGAGGTTCACGGTCAAGTTGACAGCTTAACTTACTTCTTAAAACAGCCCCATAAATGTTGCTTCCACATCATGACCTGTTGGTAAAAATTCCTGCCCAAGTTAATCGGGTGCCTGTTGACTTCAGAGCTGCAGCGTGAGGTTTAATTACAGCCCTGGAAACACTGGTGGCCGGTAGTGCTCAGAAGGCAGGTGGTGTCCTGGCGTGCCAGGTGCTCACCCTCTCCAGGGTCATCTCAGCTGGCCATCCCGTGCCATTGGTTTTCCTCTGAGGCTGCACTTTCTGCCCTTCATCATTTCCATAATAACATGAGGAGAGGGCGTGAAGCCCTGTTGCAGACCGAAGTGGATGGAAGGATTCGTGCAGGAAATTATGATGATCGTAGGATATTGTTGAAAGTTGGTAACTTGGATGTAAGTCAGGCCAGGCCCCGAGCACTGACCTCACTTAGGAAGGGGTAAAAGGAGGCTTACTTGTTGAGTTGTCCTCCTCAGAATGCTGGTTTTTGCTAAGCCTGCTAAGTATTTGCCTTATCAATGAACCTGAATGAAAACGGTCATGATGGCCCCTGAGTCTATTTAAAGGGGGCAGGATCGTCTAGAGAGCTCACCTCTCTTTAACCTTCTCTTACATATCTGCAGGGCCCACCTTGGTCATTATTGAATATTGTTGCTATGGTGATCTTTTGAATTTTTTGCGAAGGAAACGTGATTCATTTATTTGCTCAAAGCAGGAAGATCACGGAGAAGTGGCACTTTATAAGAACCTTCTGCATTCAAAGGAGTCTTCCTGGTAAGACTGATTTACATAAATAGCTGTCAACAGGCAGTTCAGGGGGTCGAAAGGGTTTGCAATCAAGGCTGATTCTTTAAACAAATGAACAGAGGTACTTTGAGGCGCCAAATCAGAATTATTAAATCATTTAGGTGTCGTCAACAATTTAGGAAGTTTGAATAGCGTTTGTAAAGATTTAAATAGTGTTGAACTTAGATTTTTATTGATTTTTTTTTAATGCATCTTTAGTTTTTTTTTTTTCAAAGTGTTCTGTTCACTTGAATAATTCTTTCACTTATCAGGGCTCTATTCTCGTGTGTCCTTTCATTTATTCTGTTGGGCTTGGTACTGTATGGATCTCTGCAGTGAGACACTGTTTGTAGGGAAAATGCTAAAGTCTGTCAAGTTGTCTCGGTAAATTTCTCGAAAACCTTTAACGGAGTGGCAAAAGAGCTCTGAACATATCTCTGCACGTAGGTTTCTCACCATCTACCGCTGAATTATTTCCGTATACCTTGCCCTTCTTTTTTAAAAAAAAAAAAAAAAAAAAAACTCAGTCATGCTATAAAAAGGCACGATTCTAGCACGTGTTTAAAAATTCTGTACCTTATTTTCATCTCTTTTCCTCTTTAATATCCTTCTGAATTTGAATGACGTACAAAGAGCTTCAGATTCCTTTAAGAACAATTAGTGTGGCTTAACAACCAGAATAGGATTCCTCTCTGCCTGGCCTTGCCTGTTCTTTCCAAAGGTTGAGAAAGATTTCCTAGATGCACCCAGCCCAACAGAAATCCTATTCATCATGCCCAATCCCTTATACTTTATATTTCTGAAGTTGTGTGGTGGATTTTTTCCTCTCCTTTCTATTCGTTCTGTCCCCTACGTTTTGAGATGGCAAGACTGTGTTTCTTAAACTTAGCTCCAGGCCCTCAAGAAGGCCTCAGCAACTATTATTGATGGGTGGTTACTTCTTAAAGACCTTTTCTGTACCCCTTGACTAAAGGGTTTCTTCACCCCAGGTGAAGCCTTTTCATTTTCCTTTTTTTTTTTAGTCCTATAGACTTGGGTAGTGTCAAGTGGTAGTAAAAACACATTACAAACCACCTTTTGTTAGTTTCTCCAGAGCATATGCTCCTTATGTGAATAAATGAGCCACTTTGCCTTATTTCTAAAACCTTGGCCCCATACATGTTTTTCAACTTGCTGAAATAATGGCTCAAATTGTTCCATCCGATGTCGTGTTCTTTGTGCTTTGGGATCCCATATGGGACTGGAACCACCAGCACACTCTGAAGGAGATTGTTGTCATAGTGTTTCTATGCTAATCAGAAGCAGGAAGTACTAGAAATCTTGAAGACTTTCCAGCCAAATGTTGCAGATTCAAGAGGTCCAGATGGTTCAGAAAATCATCCAAATTATTGGTGTTTATCTGAACTAAACTTGGTTTTTTTAAACCTTCTTCCATCAGTCGCTCTATGTTAGCGATCCCTGCCTTCCTCCCCATCACACATCTCAGAGCTCTTGCTCTTCTCGTCTTTCTTGTGTCTTTCATCTTGTCTCTTGGGGCTAATTTAGAGACTTTGAGGGAACAGGGGATACTGTTTATGGTTCTCTGTTTCCCATTACACCTCTGGTGTCAAGAGATGGGACATTTCTAACCTGAGTCCCATCTATGAACACAAAAGAGACCGTCTCATTCCTGGGCATCGGGCCCTGATGTTGAATATTAAAAACTCCTGTATAATGAACAAGCTTTTCTTCATTCAAACCTAGTAATACTTTCTCTGAATAAAATCAGCCTCTTACGTAAAAAGGCAGTGGGGAGATAGAGCTTGCCCCATGGGAACTCCCCCATTTTCCCATTTTATTCAGTCATAATTTGATGGATGGATATTTCATCTCTCACAGCAGCGACAGTACTAATGAATACATGGACATGAAACCCGGCGTTTCTTACGTTGTGCCAACCAAGGCAGACAAAAGGAGATCTGCAAGAATAGGTGGGTACCTATCAAATAATAAAAACAGCTTCATTTACAAAGGCTTACTCATACTGCTGGGAAATACATTACCATGCCCCATAGTGACTGGTTCTCCTTTCTTTCTTTTTTTTTTTTTTTATTTAAATTTTTATTTTATTTTATTTATTTATGATAGTCATAGAGAGAGAGAGAGGCAGAGACACAGGAGGAGGGAGAAGCAGGCCCCACGCCGGGAGCCTGACGCGGGACTCGATCCCGGGACTCCAGAATCGCGCCCTGGGCCAAAGGCAGGCGCCAAACCGCTGAGCCACCCAGGGATTCCCCTGGTTCTCCTTTCTAGGAGGGCCCGATGGCAAAGCCACTGGTCAGTGGCAGGTCAGGGTTCCAAGTGAGCATTGGGGTGAGAGAGTGTTCGTTATCGTATAGGAGCATCTCACTGCACGAATGAAGATATATGTGTATCAACTATGTATTTTACACATCAAAAAGAAAATAATAGGAGATTTGTGTATTTATCCACCATCCTTCTCCCCTGAAGCCCCAGCCTGTGAATATTAACTTGGTGCTTGGGCACTTAACTTTCCTCAACGCTAGGTGGGTGACTTGCCTGCGCGGTCACATCAGTTCCTTATTACCAACCTTTGGTATTGTTGTTGTGCTGTCTTCTGTTTTCCAAGTTTTGAGGCTTAATTGCTAAGAAAGTCCTTCTTCTCCTAACAGGCTCATACATAGAAAGAGATGTGACTCCCGCCATCATGGAAGATGATGAGTTGGCTCCAGATCTAGAGGACTTGCTGAGCTTTTCTTACCAGGTGGCCAAGGGCATGGCATTCCTGGCCTCGAAGAATGTGAGTGGAAGTGGTTCTCGAGGAGTATTGCCACCACCCCCCCGCGCCGTGCCAACCCCCAAAACCCCCTAACCCCAGCGGCGCATTTTAGAGTTCATAGTTAGAATGCACAGTGTCGTTTTGAAGTGTGGTAACCTAAAACAGGGGAAATTTCATTTCTTCATGTTCCAACCGCTATCTTTTTGGAATTCCTATTCTCATTTATAAGCTTTAAAGTGTAAGCCTGTCTAAATGAACTTTCTATGAATTTTTTTTTTAATGCAGCAGATTCATTTAAAAATCCTGGCTCTTAGAATACAGGAGCTGCTCTTAGAAAATAGAGAATGGTTTCATCAGCAAAGGGAGGAGGTACCTCATGCAATTGCAGTGCTTGGTGAAGCACGTGCTTGGGTCTTGTTGAAGAGGGGCCTCAGATATCGTGTGGCTTCATGAAGTGTGGGGGAATAAGGAATCGGAGAGAATAATAAGCATTTGGGACAAAGGTAGAAATGGGAAGAGAACGAAGGAACCAAAGCAAGGAACATGGTCTCTGGAAGGGTGAGAGGAATTCAGTAGCAAATGAGACTAGCAGACCAGGAGGAGGGAACAGATCCTACCCTTAAGTGTCATTGGTGACATTTCCAAACAATTACGAAACTAAAAGAGGGATATAGGATGGCTGAAATAAAGAGCCTCTTCCCTGTGTCCTCGGGAGACATCAAATTGGAGTTGCAAAGACATTTTAAAAACTCTATAAAAGGACAAAGAGAAGCATGAAAAATGAGGTTTTGGTTTAAAAAATATGATACGACTATTTATAATGTATTTTCCTATGAATGAAAGCGAGTCATAAGAAGAAAAAAAATTTATTCGAGTTGGTTTGGAAAGTGATTATCGTAATTAAGGTCCTAAACGATGTGAAACACAAATTTTGAACATCATTCAGAGCATAATTTAGATCTTTATTTTTGGTGCACCGAAGAGTTTCAAGGCAAAGCCAAGGTACTGGATTTGTGTGACATAGCAGCATTCTCGTGTTGAACAGAGTTTTCATTCTTGAAGAGTTTAAAATAAATGTAAATGGTTTTCTTTTTCTCTCCCACTCTCCTAATAGTGTATTCACAGAGACTTGGCTGCTAGAAATATCCTCCTTACTCATGGTCGAATCACAAAGATTTGTGATTTTGGTCTAGCCAGAGACATCAAGAATGATTCTAATTATGTGGTCAAAGGAAACGTGAGTACCCACTCTGCTTGACAGTCCAGTGAAGGATTTTAGTTTCAAGTTTTTCTAAGAATTGCTTTTTATGAGTTTCCTAATGCAAATCCTACCTTTGAGATACCATGTATTTTAGCAGTCAAATTAAGTGTACTTCAGCAAAATTTGCATGGTAGGCTGAACATTACTACAACTAACATTCCGATAATAGAATTCCTAATTCTAATTGTGTAATTATGGGGCATGTGAAGGAAACAGAAATAGCCTTAATTTTCATTATAGCCTGAGAATAGCAATGAACTCTATTTTGTTCAAGTGAAACAAATGTGGGCCTGAAGGTCACAGCAGGGGAATTTTAACTTGGAGATTGACATGCTATGCGCAAAAGATTAAAATCTAAGATAATGTTCAGAATTAGGTATGTAGAATGTTGGATCTTCTAATCAATAGAGAGCATATTAAATAGGTTCGTAAGTAATAATTGGGTTAGAGAACATAGTGATTTTATTTCAAAGTGCTTTATGTCCCTGCCAATTCTCCATGTAGCATCAGAACAAGCCCCTGGCATTGGAGTGCAGTGTCTTCACATTTTCAGCGTTGGAGAAACTAAAACTCAGTCTATTTTATATATTTTAGTAATAAGCATCAGCTAAGTCTGAGATGACACAGGTCGGTAAAGGCTGAAACCAGAGCCCACGATCTCCAGAGCAACGTCCCATTAGTATGGGAAGCCATATAGTCCTGTATCTATGTATTCTTCTACATCTATTTGCCCAGGCCCATTTCCCCAGTCCAGATTTATTTCTGGAGGTAACTATTTATGTGCCTTATGATAATGTAATATTTTCTCCTCCATCACCATGGCATCTCTGTACTTGACTTGGTTTTGTAGAAATGCTGCTGGCTTTACTTCCTGATCAAATCATGTATTTCTTTCCTTGTTTGATTAATTAATTAATTTATTTATTTATTTATTTGAGAGAGAGCACCAGCAAGGGGGAGGGGCTGAGGGAGAAATAGCCCGAGCAGGGAGCCTGATGCAGGGGTTCGACCCCAGGACCCCGGGATCATGACCTGAGCTGAAGGCAGATGCTTCATCCACTGAGCCACCCAGGTGCCCCTCAATGCATGCATTTCGAATAAACCTCTTCTAAAACTAGGTTCCATCATTATGAGGGTTAATGGAAGCAAGTTCTCTCCATTCTGGTCCATGCAGTATTGGAAGAAAGAATGAAGGGCACGAGGAAGAAGGCAGCAGGTTCAGGACCCAGTCTACCCCAGTTTGAATCTGGTTCCATCGTTAAGTGGCTGTGTGTTATTATTTGGCAAGAATTACCCAGTGCCTCTCAACTTTGCTTGTTTTCCTCCTCTTGGGAATAATAACTGTCACCTGACTCATCACGTTGTGAGGATTAAATGAGTTAATCTATGTGAAGTGCTTAAAACAGTGCCAGCCACGTTGCAGCTAATACATGGCACTTGTTCTTCCGAACTGTTCTTTATAGATGGCTGATTTGGAATATAAATAATCATGACAGTGGTTGTTAGGCTGCAGCTTCTTACTAGCTTGTTACTGGTTAGTGACCATAGTTGGAATGAAAAAGGATGGGTTAGGTCCCACCTGGCTTCAAGATCGGGGGCTCCAGCTCAGGGCCATTGAACTAACCAATTACAAATCTCTCCTCACCAAGCTCACACAGCTTGTTACCACCCCAAATTCACTATATCCAGTCACTGAGATGTCCCTGTGTCGGTTTCTCAGAAAGGTCTTTCACAGGCCCCTGAACCCAAGACACCGGTAGTAGGTCTCAGGTTAAGAGCCCCCATGGGACTACTAGCATAAAATCTGGGAAGGGGATACTAGAAGGCTTTTTTCCTATCTTTTAAAAATATTTTATTTATTTATTCATGAGAGACACAGAGAGAGGCGAGACACAGGCAGAGGGAGAAGCAGGCTCCTTATGGGGAGCCCGATGCGGGACTTGATCGTGACCCTGGGGTCACGACCTGAGCTGAAGGCAGATGCTCAACCACTGAGCCACCAAGGCACCCACTTGCTCTCTTTCTTACTTTATTTTTTCCTGCTGGCTAAAATAACTTTAACGCTATAAAAAAGATGGTCTTCCCAGTTTTCAACCCTAAATGGATTAAGAGAAGGATTGATGTAGCTTTTTATGGTAGATTAAGATCCAAGAACCCACAGTGTCTATAAGAGGAATAGTCACAGCAAGTTTGGCTCAATTTTAGCAGAAAGGGTTTGGGATGTGAGGTTCAGCTGTTGAATTTAAAACCCGAACTGCCGCTCGCCACCTTGGAATAGTCATGGTCACCATAAGCCCCTACTGTTCATTGTGTGTCTGCTTATGCGAGGCAATTGCTTAGAGATTAGTGAGTCAGCAGTACTGTGCTAAGCACCTTTGGCCACCCACACGATCTCATTTAACCCGCAAAATGACTCATGAAATTTGAAACGTTATTTCTTCTTGACACAAGAACATATTGAGGCTTACTTACAGATACTTAAGTGACGTTTGCAATGTATTTGTAAAGGATAGTTTGGGTTTCATGTGAGAGAAAACCCAAAAGAAGAGTCAAAGAAGTGTCGTAGCCATAGGCCAGGGCAGGTGTAGAGCTTCTGTGAAGCACTAGGGACCAAGTCCATCTACTCTTCTATTTTCTTACCATCGCTGGTGTGGCCCTCCTTGGGCCACGATGGCCACCAGATAGCCAGCCACCAGAGTCAGAGGTAGGATGGAGGAGGGACAAGAAGGAAAAGAGCAAAGGGCACACGCCAGCCATGTCTTAAGAAGGCTTCCCTGCACCTGCCATATCATACTTCCCACTTAGTGGTCTCTTATCACGTCTTATTAGAAGTCTCTTATCTTCCAACAGATGACCTGACCCTGAGTCACATGGCTCTGCTAAGCCGCAAAGGAGCTGGGAATGTATAGTTTTTATTGTAGGAGGACCATGTTTCTCTTATTAAGGAAAAAAGGGAAAACATATTCAGTGGCAACTAACAAATCTGTGTTAATCAAGGCCAGTGGTGGAGCCAAGAATAGAACCCGTGTGTCTGTCTCTGACATCTGTGCCCTTAACCACCATGCTGTATGGACTCAGGGTGCCCCCCCCCCCGCCTTTTTTACAGATTTTGTAAGAGAGAAATTGAGAGGGAGAGACAGCATGAGCAGAGTGGGGGTTGCAGAGGGAGAAACTGACTCCCCACTGAGCCGGGAAGTGCCATGTGGGACTTGATCCTAGGACCCCGAGATCATGACCTGAGCCGAAGGCAGACACTTAACAAACTGAGCCACCCAGGTGTCCTTCAATGTCCCCATCTTGAAGATGAGGGTAGTACCATGTGAGCCACCTATTTCAGAAGTGGGGAGGAGTCCTCTGAGGTCATAGGGTAAAAGGCCTTTGTGAGATGGCCGTCACCTTCTCACCCTCACCCCCTCAGCTGGAGCGATGTCTGTAGGAATACTTTCTATTCTTTTTTTTTGAGCTTCTTAATTAACATTGCCGGATCTGTTGTGCTTCCATTACAGGCTCGGCTACCTGTGAAGTGGATGGCCCCTGAGAGCATTTTCAACTGTGTGTACACATTTGAAAGTGATGTCTGGTCCTATGGGATTTTTCTGTGGGAGCTCTTCTCTTTAGGTAAAACGCCTGGGCAAAGGCACCTTGGTTGGGCGAGAGCTCTTCTTTAAGGGGTTAGCAGGGTCCTGCTTGCTTATTATTAATGCTGATTTGCAAACCGTTTGTGCCTCAGGAAGCAGCCCCTACCCTGGGATGCCAGTCGATTCAAAGTTCTACAAGATGATCAAGGAAGGGTTCCGGATGCTCAGCCCTGAGCATGCACCTGCTGAAATGTAAGGGCCGAGATATTTCCTTCAGATCATGCTTCCCCTTTTATTTTCCTTTTCAAAGACCGAAACCTGAGTGTTGAGGGTTTTCACTAGGGTTTCATGGTTTGAAACAGCAGTGTCTCCTGGTTCCTTCCTATGACGTGTCGTGATCAAATGTCATTTTTGTAGCTTCTTTTCATAATCTCTTGTCACCAAATATGCAGAAAGTTTCAGCAGCCTTTCACATGCACGGTGTTTTAGTTCATGCATGATACGTCCAGTTTGCATGGCCCTGGAATTATTTTTGAGACTGTCGCATGACACCGTGCACCATGAGAAGCCAGGCTAAGGGCGTTGAGGAGTGACAGGAAATGGTCCTCGCTCTGCAGGTATGACATCATGAAGACGTGCTGGGATGCTGATCCCCTGAAAAGGCCGACGTTCAAGCAGATCGTGCAGCTAATTGAGAAGCAGATTTCAGATAGCACCAATCATGTGAGTTCATTCCCGCCAGCCATAGAACCTCCCTGCTTTCTCCTGGGGTTCTCAGGCTCGGGGGGTTCTGTTATCCACCCCTTCTCTCCTTGGCTTAAGCAGTGTACTGGGCTTCGGGGAGTCTAGGAAGGCAATGAAACAGGTTCTTCCGGGCCAACCCCTGTCCTGAGCCTGCCATACAGATTTGCCATGGTTCCTCCCCACCCCAAATGCTGATCATGGGGTCGGCGTGGTCTCTGCCTCACGTGTCCGGGCCATTCAGCCTTGGGACGGTTGGGGTAACATGAACTAGAATAAAAGCACAGAAAAGACAGCTTGTTACGGCAGTGAAATAAGCCTTCTGCTCAAACAAGCATAGCCAGAAATGGCAGCTAGCTGTCATGCCCACAAGCCATATAGCATGAAGAGCTTTTTGAGTTTGGGAGATCCCTGCCAGTGATTTGGGGGGGCAGGGGTGGAATTCAAAAACTCAAATCCATTATTTCTCCTCCCCCTCTTACGGAAGAATTAGTGATCCTTACTTTAACTCAGATTTTTTTAAAGCTGCTTTTTGGATGGATTGGCCTGGAGCTATCCTTTCTAAAAGCATACCACTGGTATTTTGGGGTTAAAGCTTGCTCTTTTTGGGTGTCAGAGCATGTTTCAAATTAAACAGCATTCCCCACCTATATGTTTAATTCTCAGCAGAGGGCCCCTGGGAAGGCCACCCATTCCCCAGTAAATGACATCAGCCATTGGGTTATAGTTGGCTACAGAGGTTTAGAAACCCATTTAATAGGTTAGATAGTACTTGTTTCCATATGTGTCCCAGCAAAAAAGTAAATTTTTTTTTTTGGCCATCACTTCTTATGCATCAGACCTTGGGGGAAACGAAGAATAAGACAAAGCTTATATTTTCTTTCATCAATATGGGGTTTTGGCTGTGAAAGTCTTGTAAATCTCTTCTCCTTAAGAAGCTTTGTGAGTTATTTGTGATCTGAGAATGCAGATGTGCCCCCCCCCTGGTTGCTGTGTCCGTTGTGGGGACTGGCATATTAACTGTGGACTTGTTTTCCTCAGATTTATTCCAACCTCGCGAACTGCAGCCCCAACCCAGAGCGCCCCGTGGTGGACCATTCCGTGCGGATCAATTCCGTGGGCAGCAGCGCGTCTTCCACCCAGCCTCTGCTGGTACACGAAGATGTGTGAAGCAGGAGGAGTGCCGGGGGTCTCCCCAACAAGAGCGATCCCTGTTCTTTTGGTTCCTATACTGGTTATTCTGTCCTCCTTCGGCTTGCATCCTATTCCAGGGTAGCGGACACCCCTCTGTCCCTCCCTCTTTACAAGCACACTCTAACTAGTGGCCAGTGACTTTTGTCATCAGCCACCATCCTGTTGTAAGAGTTCAGACTGCATATTGTATTCCCAATAGCAAGGCAGCCCCCATTAATGAAAAAAAAATAATACAGACTTGGAGCAAGGGAGGATGGAATGGGCTAGACACCCCGAGTCCTTTCCAAGGCTTCTCCAGTTTCTGTTTGAAAAGCACAGTTGATAGTTTATTTGAATAAATGGCAGTGGTCGCCTTTGGGCCTCCTAACCATCCATAATGATATGATGATGCAGCAAGATTAGAAGCTGAAACCTGATCTCTTGATGTGGAAAATGGAATGTTATTAGAACAAAGGGCAGAAGCTTATGAATGTCTGGGCTTAAGAAATCTAGTATTTCATGCTGGGAATGAGACATAGGCCATGGAAAAATGCTCCCTGAGCATGAATAAAGACTCGCTGCTGTGCATGAGCCTTTGTACTACTGACCTGGTTTGTAAATAGAGTTTGCTATTAGGACGCTGAGAATTGGAGAGAAGGCCTCCCCAGCCAGCATCTGTATATACTCATCTATAAATTGTACATGTTCCTATATTTGAAGGGGGGCGGAGACCCACAAGATGTAGTTTCTGGATACGACCCTGGCTCAAGTCTGCTGTGTTGTAGAAATAGATGAAGAGCCAGACAGGATTGAAGGAAACCGTGCTTTTTCTTTTCTTTTTTCTTTTTTTCTTTTTTAAGGAAAAAAAAAAAAATACATAATTGCCAAGCACAATCTTCACAAAAATCTCCTTTTGTAGTCTATGAACTTGCTCTGCAGATTCTCCAGAACAAGCCTACCAGCTTCAGAAAGAATGGCATTGCGCTCAATGGATTTGATGCCGTTTGAAAAAGTGACTTGATTTACTACTGCATGACTCCCGCGGGAGTGACGATACAGTGCTCTTTTAGTTCGGATTCTTCGGTAGCCAGAAATTAAATTTAGATCCAGCCTCCAACTGCAGGCATGTCCTGGACACCGGGCCAGTACCTATATAAGTGTGTGTGTGCGCGTGTATGCGTATGTGTGTGCTTGTAGAAAAATATTTGGGGGGGTGTTCTTTGCCTTGAGCCCAAGAGTAGCTTGGCTTTTATCATCAGTACTGCTCATTTCTCTGAACCTAGCTGTCTAGAGGAGCTTCCCAAAAGCTTACATAGCGTCCATATAGGAAGCAGAGTGCTTAAATATTTTTTTGCAGTCCACCTACACTTCAAGCACTCTGTTGTTTAGACTCAATATACTGTACCCATTCCTTAGACCTAAGGCTACTTTCCCGCTAAAGCATATTTAAATTTTACCCTTTATGCTGTAGCCTGGAT
Source organism: Vulpes vulpes (assembly GCF_048418805.1). Lineage (NCBI taxonomy): Eukaryota > Metazoa > Chordata > Mammalia > Carnivora > Canidae > Vulpes > Vulpes vulpes. The sequence goes on from NW_027325740.1 coordinate 158,916, forward strand.
ATTATTCTTAGAGTTCACTTTAAAAAAAAAAAAAAACTCACTGCCCAACTGTCAGAGGTCCACGTGTTTGCGGTAAGGTTCGTGTGTTGTCCTGCGAGATTCAGGTATGCTGCCTTCATGGTTCCCCCTCCTGGGTCCCTTAGACTACATTTTAGAGAATTGTGGTCATTTATCTGGAAGTAACCATTTGCACTGGAGTTCTATACTCTTGCACCTTTCCAAAGGTAACAGGTTTTGGGGTTTTGTCGTCACGTAAGAGATTGTCGCTGTTTGCTCTCCTTTGTCAGAAACTTTCCTTTGTGTTTCTATTGACTTTGATTATGGTAAGAAAAGTGGTTGTTAATTGTAGATGTCTAGGTACTTCAGGGGCACTTCACTGAGAGTTTTGTCTTGGATATTCTTGAAAGTTTATATTTTTATAATTTTTTTTTACATCGGATATTTCTTTGCAGTGGCTTAATGTTTGAAATTATTTTATGGCTTTTTTTGTAAATATTGAAATGTAGCAATAATGTCTTTTGAATATTCCTAAGCCCATGAGTCCTTGAAAATATTTTTTATATATACAGTAACTTTATGTGTAAATAAGTAAGCGGTGCAAGTTTAAAGGATGTTGGTATTCCATGTGTTTTTTTTTTTTTTTTCTTCCTGGTATGTTGTCCAATTGTTGACAGTTCTGAAGAATTCTAATAAAAATGTACATATATAAATCAAGTGGAATTGTTTGGTTATTTCTTCAAGCTTAGTGAAACCCAACCTCAGAGTGTTAAAGTGCATTCACTCTGACATTAGAAAGTTTGTTCCTGGCGGGCCTAGGATCTGAGCAAGGCCGTCGCATCACTAGGATTTATATACTTGAAGATTCAACAGATATATTAAGAATTTAGTATGTGCTGTATTTTCTCCTTTTATTTTTGCAACCCAGTGTCCCCGTGTAAATTGAAAAATAAATATAGGAAACATTTTGAGAATACTACGCATTGCTATGATTATAATTAGGTTGATTTGTGTGAAATGACCGTTTTTGTGGGCAAAATGATAGCTAAATAGCAATTTCATGTGGTTCAGTCTGATATAACTGGCATGTTTCCTCCTGAAAGAGATTGCCTAAAAATGAACGTGAACTGTAAAGTAATCCACAGGGTTGACATGAGGACTCCCAAGACACTGGTGTGTGTTCTTGTTGGCTTGGATTTTGAAAAGAGTTTTGGTCCATCATGAGATGTTCATGCTCTACCCTTCAACCATTATTCTCACTTGCTTCTGGAACAGTTAAGCTCTGTCTCTTGCTTGGAGGAAGGTGATTTGTGCCAATTAGTTGGGTCCTGTCCTGTGGCCGGAGCATCCTTTGTGATTAGGAAATACTGTCCAGACCAGGGAAACCTGTCCAGGGCCTGCGAGTCCTCCCATCTTGAAACAAACAACAACCCTGAACCACAGAATCCTCCTAAAAATGAGTTAGGCACATAAAACACCATCAGTTTTGATTTTCTTTATTGACGTGGCGTCCAAACCTACAGAAGTTCTCTCCAGAAAGGAAAAGGAAGAAAGGTGAAAGGTGCGACCTACAATGAAGAAGAATCCTTTTACGGAGGGAATGGTGTGGCCAGGAACACTTCAATTTTCTGTGAAAGCACCCACATTTCTGCCAAGCTTTTTCCATTATTATATTACAGACAGGAATGAATGCTAATTGACCACAAAACAAAGAAGTCCTTTCTTTCTGAATGTTTTCAGTGTTATTTAGACTTTTTCGTTGTGTGAAATCTTGAGTTAAAAGCCCGTCGACAGCCCCTGTGTTATTAGGCTCTAGTTAGTTCCCTGACTGGCCCCAGCTTTTCTCCTTTCTTTTTAATTCTTTTCAATTTTCTTTAAATTCAATTAACATATAATGTATTATTGGTTTCAGAGGGAGAGCAATGATTCATCAGTCTTATATAATACCCGTACTCATTACATCCTGTGCCCTCCTTAATGCCCATCCCCCAGTTACCCCATTCCCCCACACCCCTCTCCTCTCCAGTGACCCTGTTTGTTTCCTGTACTTAAGAGTGAGTCTCTTATGGTTTGTCTCCCTCTCTGATTTCATCCTGTTTTATTTTTTCCTTTCTTTCCCTCTGATCCTGTTTTGTTTCTTAAATTCCACATGCAAATGAGATCATATAATTGTTTTCTCTGAGCCTTCTAGTTCCATCCACATCATTGCAAATAGCAAGGTTTCATTTTTTGATGGTTGAGTAGTAGTCCATTGTATATATCCCACCTCTTCTTTATCTATTCATCTTCAATAGACATCTGGGCTCTTTTCATAGTTTGGCTATTGTGGACATTGCTGCTATAAACATTGGGATGTGGGTGCCCCTTTGGATCACTACGTTTGTGTCTTCGGGGTAAATACCCAGTAGTGCAATTTCTGGGTCATAGGGTAGCTCTATCGTCAACATTTTGAGGAACCTCCTCCATACTACTCTCCAGAGTGGCTGCACCAGCTTGCATTCCCACCAACAGTGCAAGAGGGCTCACCTTCCTCTGCGTCCTCGCCAGCATCGGTCCTCTCCTGACTTGGCGAATTTTAGCCATTCTGTCTGGTGTGAAGTAGTACCTCATTGTGATTTTGATTTGTATTTCCCTGATGCCGAGTGATGTGGAGCATTTTTCATGTGTCTGTCAACCGGCTCAGCTTCTAATCACACAGTAGCATCAAGGTGCTTGATGTCCTGGCTAAACCTGGGCTCAAGTCCTGGTTCCAGCCTTGTCTTGACCACTTACTAAAATGCGTGATATTGGGCAGATCGGCTCTTGAAATCTTAGTTTCCATAATAGTATGATCTGCCTCAATGTACTAATGTGAAGCTGTCGACACCACATTCATATGCCTAATACATAAATAGTGCTCACAAATGCTAACTTTTGTCAAGACTAGTTAGGCTTACTAGGAACAAAGAAGATGCTCCTGTACCAGCATAACCCAGCTGGTATCCCATGTGGAACGGTACTGTCAACATTTGCTGCTAGTTGTTTTTTTTCCCCCAAATGCAAACAATATCGCACTAGTTTGCTGTGAAATTTGACTTTGCTATGGAGATTTCTGTGTTTTATTAAAATTCCAACTTTTTAGCCAGGAATGCAGGGCTCCCTGTCCTTGATCAAGCCTTCCTTCCTGGCTTCTCTTACATTACCATATACCCATGAATATGCCCCACTCTTTCTGCCTCCACCCATTCAGACTTCATATTGTCTGTTCCTTTCCTTTCAGCTGCCACCTTTCAAGACCAGGGAAATGATCTCAGTTGGAAGATGGCTTTCGATTCCCATGGCGTTACTCATACTTACTGCTCTTAAAATCTCTTCTGTCTTGTACGGTCATTATTTTGGTTCGTATGTCTCCTCCTCATCCCCCACTCTGTCCTGTCTTAAAATCAGTGAACATAAAATACCTCTATGTGCTAGGATTGCTAGGTTTAGCGATCATCACTTCCTTGTTAAAATATTTATCTAACACTCCAAAGGTTAAACTGCTCAGGAGGTTGTGAGAGAGCTTAAGACTTCCCTAAATTCACTTAGGAGGAGTGACAAGGAGCCAGAATTTGGATCCAGATTGGAGACTGTCCTTTGGGGGTGGCGAGTATTCCCATTCTGACGTCCCTCACTGCATGTGCGTGCAGACATCGCTCATCTATCACTCTTTCTCAAAGAGCCAAGGTGCCTTAGAAGTCCCAGTCTTCTCCAGGGAGCCCATACAGATCTATTGGAGTTAGCCTAAGCCTTGTCACCCTTAGATGATTACCACATTTCAACTTTCTTGAGACACAGGTGGTCTCTGTCTCAGACACTCAGGAAGATTCTAGGACAGTGCTTCATGAGTGATTAATATTTTTGAATGAATAATTAAACATCCCATCAGCATGGAGTAAGGGAGAGCCATCTGGGAAGACATGGGTCCAGGAAAGATAGGAACTCTACAAAAACACAACTTTTACCCAGAGTGGGACTTTATTTTACACTCACTAAGGGTGTGGGAGGTGTGTCAGAGGGTTTTTAAGTCTTTCTTTCGGGAGAAAGGGAAAGGGGAACGAGGAAACTTCTTTTGGGCAGGCTTGGTGAGGGGTGCACAGCTGCTTTGTGGGAGCGAGGAGCTAAGAAGTAGACAAAAGGGGGACTTGGGTGGATGGGGAAGTGTAGGCAGGAAGGAGCAGGGGCAGAAATTCTCTTTCCATAGCTGGAATGGGGGAAAGGCACTGGAGCTACCAACAAGTCCCTGGACTGGGAGTACAGAAACTGCTGATGGGAGACCTCCACCATTCTAGGCTTGATCTTAGGAGAGGGCTGATGTGGGGCAGCATCTGCATGGGGAAACACCCCCCATGAGGGAACTTGGGACCAGCTAAGCTGTAGCAGGAAGTACCATCTGGTCAGCATCCAAGGAGATTTTTGTGGAAGTATTAGTCTTCTGGGGCTTCTGTAATGAAGTACTGCATGTTGCGGGGGAAAATGGGTGGAAACAACAGAGAAGTATTGTCTCACAGTTCTGGAGGTGAACACGGTGTTGGCAGTGTTGGCGCCTTCTGAGTGCTGCGAGAGAATCTGTCCCATGCCTCGCTCCTAGCTTCTGGTGATTTGCTGGCAATCTTAGGCATTCCCTGACTTGCAGAGCTCTGCGTCTTCATATGGTGTTCTCCCTCTGTGTGTATGTCTGCATCCAAATTTCTTCTTTTTATAAGGATAGTGGTCCTGTTGGACCTACTCCTGTATGAACTCAACTAACTGCATCTGCAATGACTTGATTTCCAAATAAGGTCACCTTCTGAGGTCCTGGGAGTTAGTTACCATTATGACTTCAACATATGAATTTGATGGGACACAATTCAATCCATAACAGGAAGGCCTCAAAATCCCTCCATATTGTAGCCGGTGACCTGGTCCTCACTAGAGTAGTAAAATTGGCTCTCGAGGAACTTTAAGAATACAATCTCCAAAGTGCAAATTTCAGGGCACCCTTTTCAATTTTTCTTATTATTTAGAACAATGTCCACCATGCTCTCTGGTCTGTAGCAGACACTGAATACGTGTCGAATGAATGCAGCTTCATGTGATGGGAAAGTCCTCCTCGTTGGAACTTGCCTTCTGGCCTGCCCTCCCTGTCCTCCTCTTCTCTGTTTTTCTTCTTTTCACTCTTCGAAGGTTGGAATGCTGGGCCTGGTCCTTTACTGTCTTCTTTCACCTGACATGCCCTCACCAAGCTCAGATCTGTCTCATCCAGTCCCCACCCTGGGATGTGGGCGTCACCTATGAGCTGACAATTTCCAGTGCTATCTTGACATCTCTCCCCTCAAATAGACTGTGGTTGCCAGTAAAACAGAGGCTACCTAGTTAAATGTCCTGTGCGCTAGTTGGCACACACAGATACTAATATCATTTATCTGAAATGCAAACTAAACTGGGTTGCATTTTTGTTAAATCCACTAAACTGGGTTTATTTTGTTTGCTAAATCTAATAACTCTTATCTAGATTTGGGGATTCTTGAAGTTAGGCATTGCATCTAATTATTGATTATCAAGGCCCAACTCATGGAGAAATGTAGAGTTTCAGTGATAGCAAAACAAAAAAACAAAAACCCAACATCAGGAGGAATTGGATTGTCGTAAAGGTCTGTAGGTGGCAAATCTCCTTGTTTTTGGAGTCTAAAGGTGTTATCTCACCTTTGTTCTTTTTTGTTTTTTAAGATTTATTTATTTATTTATTTATTTATTTATTTATTTATTTAAAGATTTTATTTATTCATTCATGATACACACACACATAGAGAGAGAGCGAGAGAGAGAGAGGCAGAGACACAGGCAGAGGGAGAAGCAGGCTCCATGCCAGGAGCCCACCGCGGGACTCTATCCTGGGACTCCAGGATTGTGTCCTGGGCCAAAGGCAGGTGCCAAGCCACTGAGCCACCCAGGGATTCCCCCAAGATTTTATTTATTTTAGAGAGAGTGTGTATGAGCAGGGGGATGGGCAAAGGGAGGGGAGAGAGGGCGACTCCCTGCTGATTGCGGAGCCCAGTTTGGGGCTTGATCTCAGGACCCTGAGATCATGACTTGAGCCAAAACCAAGAGTCAGATGGTCAACTGACTGAGCCACCCGGGGGGTCCCTCACCTTTAATCTTGAACAGTATTTTCACTGGAAATAGAATTTAAGAATGCCAATTATATTCAGCACATTCATCTCAGCACATTTATTTTCCTCTTTTCTGGTTTCCATCATTGCTGTTGAGAAGTCAGATCAATTTGCTCTTTTAAGGATACTTATTAAAAAAAAAAATTAAGGATAGTTATTTTGCTTTGTTTGTTGATTTTAACACTGTCCCTTTGCCTTTGGTCTTTGTAGTGTCACTATCGTCTATCTAAACTCGGATCTCTTTTTATTTATCTTCTGAGGGATTCTTTGGTTTCTAGAATCTGTGGACTGGTGTCTTGCATCAATGTTGTGACATTGTCAGCCCTTTTAAAATTGCCTCTGCCCATCATGTTTCTCTTCTGGGATTCCCGTTCAGTGCACCACAGAGTCTCTTACTCTGTTCTCAGTGTCTTCTAACCCAACTTTCACATTTTCCTTCTTTTTGTCTTTTTATGCTTCATGCAAGGCAGTTTCTGTTTTCCTGTTATCTGAATTCCCCTTCAGCTCCTGTCCATGGAGAATCTTTTTGGCATTTTTATTGAGGTATAATTAACATATCATAAAACTCACTCATTGTAAGTATATAATTCAGTGATTTTATTAAATTTATAAAGTTGTTCATCCATCCCTGTGATTCAGTTTAGAACATTGCCCTCATCCTCCCCTCAATTTCTCTCATACCTGTTTGTAGTTAATAGATATTAAAATAATTTCCATGGATTAATTTTCAATATTCTTGCCTTGTAAGATGACATCACACGTCTGACTGTCTCTTACAGAATGCACACACTCATCCAGTCTCACTTATTGTCTCTGGGATCTTTCTAGATGTTTTGGTCATAAAATTAACAGTGATAACTGATAGGTTTACCTTGTTTGGATCATCATCAATGATGATGATGATGATGGTGATAATGATAATGATAGTTATTGAGTGTCTACCGTGTACCTGGATCTACATCGGCTGTTTTATACATATTTCCTTATTTATACCTCACATTACCACCCGGAGGTAGCTATGATTTATCTCCATTTAAGATGAAGAAACAGGCACCTCGGTGACTCAGTTGGTTAAGCATCTACCTTCAGCTCAGGCCATGACCCTGTGGTCCTAGGATGGAGGCTCGAATCAGGCTTCCTGCTTTTTGGGGAGTCTGCTTGTCTGCCTCTCCCTGCCATCCTGCTTGTTCTCCCTCTCACTCTCTTGCTCAAATAAATAAATAAATAATAAATACATCATTAAAAAAATAAAGATGAAAAACTTTGCCTCTCAGAGGCTCACTATCTTGCTTAAACCTCATGTTTAAGAGCAGTGGAGCTGAGAGGCAAGTGCTAGTTTGCTTGACCTTTGAATCCTAGGATTCTAAACAATAATGTCACCAATCCAATTGGTATATGGGCAAGTCCCTTATTATTCATTTTTTGGGCTTTGGGTGATCTTTTAACCATTTCATTCACCTTCAAAAATATAAGAAAAGATAAATCAACCACTTTGATACTCATTACCAGCTCTTCTAAATGTTGGTGAGAATGGCAGTTGAAGTAAAAACTAAATGTGAGGTTCCAGAATCATCTATTGATCTAGCAGGTTCCTCATCTGTCCACTCCCTTTTGTACCACGCAAAGATCCCCATACTCTCCAGGAACATTTTTCCCTTTATGTTTCAAACAACAGTTGTTCATTTGAGCCTCACAAGAAAAAATGTTGGGTTGGCAGAGGGGGTGGGGTCTGAAGTGCAGAGAAGAGCAGGAGAGAGAGGGCAAATCAAGAATTTCGGTTCAGTGAGAGTAGGGGGTGAAAACACAACTTTGCCTTCGCTTCAACAGTTGTTATTGTTGGTTATAAATTAACAAGCTGTTAGCCATATGTCTCCTTCACTGTTGATTCCACTTTTGTTGGTTAAATGCAGCTTTTATGATGTGGGTTCTTCTATGAGGGGTTTAACCTCACAAGGGCTGGGTCCTCAGGGTAAATGTTCCTAGTTGAAATAAATGTTCTCAAGTGGTTCACCCATGTGTCTCCGTCCGTAGCTGGCTTTGAAGTGTGCGTGCTTTTTCAAGCACATCAGCAGGACTGTGGCGTATTTTATGAGACTGACCTTTTTCTTTGTGGTCTGTGGCTTAGCAGCCACTCGTATTCTATAGCAAATGAAGAATGAGGACAGGCAAAAGGACGTTTTCATGGCTGCTTGTCTCAGGATGTGAATAAGCATTCTAGGGCTGCTAAAAACCCTTGTGTCCACACAGCAAGCTGCCTGGTCTGAGTGCCCAATCTCCCTTGCATGGCATCATTTGCCTCTAATAAAAATATGTTTTTACTTTTGCAGAGTGTTTGACATAGAGAACTGGTATGAGGGAACTGACTTTCTCTACTGCTTACCTCTAAACATTCCAGTTGGCATTATAATATGATATGAAAATAGTTTTCATTTGGGGAACCAATCAATTAACAATACATAGAGTGGCTTTGATCAGAAGGCTACAGAGACCTCAAAGAGATTCAGTAAAAAAGAATGCTGTCATCGATTTATGTCGGTGAGAAATGTAGCATGTGTATTCACTTATAGCGCACACTTACATAGCTCTTACTATGTTTTAAGTGCTTTGCGTACATTAACTAATTTGACCCTCTCAACAAGCATATGCAATAGTTTTTATTTTATGGATGAGAAAACTAAGGCACAGAGAGGGCAGGTAACTTGACCAAGGCCACATAGTCAATAAGGGCTGGGGCAGGATTTGAATCCAGGGAGTCTAGTTTCAGAGTTGGGGTTCTGAACATCATGTCAAACTTCCTGTCTGTGTATTTATTATCCTGTTTCGATCAAGACAGACTGCTTGGGTCAGTAAAGGCCTTGCATTTTGTCCTGGCCTACAATCCAAGAAGGGGGTCTTCACCATCACGATCACTAGACATGAGCTTTGTGTCCTACTGGCCTTCTTTCCTCCCAGGCTGATGAGCATTTAGGAAGGAGCCTGGCAAAATGCGATGACTTTCTCAGGGAAAGAGGAAGTTCCCAGGATGAACAGGTGCTCAGAACACATGTTGGTGACCACTTAACCCAGGTCTCTGAAATGGATAATGTCTCAAGGTGACAGAGAAAGTTGAAGACAGTGGTATAGTGGAAGGTATTCCAAGCCTGTCACTTGCCCGACTTGTGCCTCTATTTACCATGTAGGTGACCCTTTTTTTCTTTTAAGTGACCATATATTAAATGCTAAGTACCTAGCTGCATTATTTCTTGTTATGCTCCTAACAGCCCTAAAAGGTCTGAATTTATCTATGTTACATAGATGAGGAAGCTGTGTGAGAGGGAGATGAAGTACATTCTGTTTGACTCCAAAGTCCCTCTGAGTGGAATTGGAAATTTTCAACTTCTTTTGTTGCTGCCTCTGCTGCAGCCCAAGTTACATGAAAATTCCAAAACAGTGGCAATGGGGTCCCTGAAGTCTACTTACCAGGCTTCTACACCCCCGTCCCACAGCTACCCCCAGACTCTCTCATCTTACAAAGACCACTGAAAGTCCTCTGCAGTTCAGAAGCTTAAAATGCCATCCCACCTGCTGTGGTTGGCTGTGGCTCATGCCTCTTCTTGCTGGAAGACACCCAGGCCTGCAGCACTTCAGGGGTAGTCCCCAGCCACTTAACCGCAGACTCCCCTTTTGACTTAGTAAGGAGACAGAGAAGAAAGTACACCTTCCTTGTCTGCAATATTTCCAGACTTCTCCAGCACCAATTTGTTTCCAAATTTCTTTTTAACTTGTATGTCATATACTATTATTTTGAAAAGATTTGTTGAGCTGTTACTGTCCCTTAGGTAATCAATGATCATTTTGGTATGGTTCCTTCCATACCTTTCGAGATATATATATATATATATATATATATATATATATATATATATATATATATTCCTATTATTTAAGAAATAGGGATAGAGGCGCCTGGGTGGCTCTGTCAGTTGAGCATCTGACTCTTGGTTTCAGCTCAAGTCATGATTTCAGAGTCATGAGATTGAGCCCTGAGCAGGGCTCCATGCTCAGTGACGAGTGATGCTTAAGATTCTCTCTCTCCCCCTCCTTCTGCCCCTCCCTCCACTCTCTCTCTCTTTATAAAATAAATAAATAAATCTTAAAAAATTTTTTAAAGAAATGGGGATATTATTAATACTACAACTTACATTTTTAACTTCCAATATACGGTGATTATCACGACAGATCATCCCATATAAATTAAACATATGATTTCCCATAGGATGGACATGCCAAAAACCTGATGTTTTTAGATAAGAGCTTGCCACATTGGCTACTGGAAGTCTAAGACCTAATATTTTTGGTCCACTTCTAACAAATGTAGAGGATATCATGCATTGTTTTGTTTGGGTAAGAAGCTAAATCAACAGGAAGTATGTGATAATACATTTTATTCAGTTTATTAAATAAAGATGATCCATAGGAGAGGGTACAGAGCGGTGCTAGGCGGGTACATGCATTCATTATTGAAGACCGGAAGTATAATATCCTTTAGTTGGTAAAAAAAAAAAAAAAGTAGAAGGAATATTAGTTTGCCTGGATTGGTTTTTATTCAATGCATTTAAAAAGTAAGATTATTAGCTTTTCTTAGATGTCTAAGGGAAATTGGAAGAAAGGAGTTATTTCTCAATCACACCCATGCTTTAGAGCTCAGTTGTCTCTGAGTAAAATAAAGCCAAACCACACCATGGTTACATTAGATGTGAACTGTTCAGACTACAATAGGCTATCACCTTTTCTTCGAACTGCTGCCCAATGATCGCAACTCCCCTGCTCCCATGAATGTCAATCCTTGCCCCTCTTTGGGCTGATTAGTAAAGCATTAGTCTGCTTTTATCCTGACAGTGAAAATAGCTGCATTCCAGGTACTTGTCAGGCAGGGTAACCTCCAACTCCCTGACATTCAGAATCCATTGAAAACCACATAGATAGAAACCATGCTTATGCACAATTGTCTAAAGAATAATTAGTTCATCTCCCCTCTCATTTGAACGTCAAGTTCTATCCATGAACAGAAGAAAGCTGTGCGCACAGACTAGGTTTATATTGTCCCATAATCCCCAGAAATTCTTTTGCTGAATTAGACATTGGGATATTCCATTGGCTTCCACCTTAGATTAAGAATATTATAAAAAAGAACATTATTGTGGTTAATGTTTGGTTGAAAAGACATGAGTTTGGTTTTTTTTTTTTTTTTTTTTTTGAAGATTTGCTTATTTCAGAGAGGGAGTGGTGAGGGGAAGAGCAGGAGGAGAGGTAGAGAGAACCTCATGCAGACTCCCCACTGGGTGCCGAGCTGTTTCAGAGCTCAATCTCACAATCCTGATCACAAACTGAGCTGAAACCAAGAGGTGAACACTTAACTGCACCACTCAGGTGCCCTGAGAAGACCTGAGTTTTGATCCCAGCCCTGCCATCTATTAAGTATAAGACTTTAGGCCAGTCCTGTAATTTCTCTGAGCCTCAGCTGTCTCATCTGTTAAATAGAAATAACAACAGCTCCTAGCTCATAGGCTGTTTGTTGAATTACATGAGATAACCTGTGTTAAGTTCTAGCAGTACGGTACTCAGCTCATGGTCTTACTTGAGCATGACTTTCACCAGAGTCCTCTAGACCCTCTGTGAATCATAAAGACTGATGTCCAGACCTTCTGGACACTCTGGGCCAATAGGGTTCTTCTCCAGTCTGCCCTCCCACTTGTGCTCATACCAGCCAAGTTGTTTTATTCCAAACATATTTATGTCAGTTGAATTTATCACAGTAATATATTTTGATATTTACATTAAAATGCTCCAATATGTATGACTGCAATTTATTTTAATAAAAATAAAGGAAAATATTTGGAAAAACTTCATAAAGATCAGTAGCCAAGAAAAATTGCTCTCAGTGTAGGTATGAATATAACAACAATTTTTAAAATGGGGGAAAAAACTATAAAAACCCCAGAAGAAATACACACTCAAAATACTTCACAATTTGTTTAATTTCATGCTCCAGTTTAACTTCAAGTCATGATGTATTGTGGATGTGATTTACAGAAGAAAGATGACACCATAACTCAAAGCAGAAGATTCAGAATCAAAGAAAGGGCCTTACCCTACCAAAAGATTGGGAAACAAACATATATTCATAGGATTAATTTAAATAAAAGGTATAAGGTGTGCCTGTATCATGATGTTTTGGTAAATAATTGCCCCCCACTTTAACCAGTATTGGGGTTCTGTTTGTTTTGTTTTTAAATCAATTAGTGAAATACTGTGCCCAGATCACTCCTACTACATTATTGTCATTAACAGCATTTTTAAGACCCGTGAGAGAACTCTCTTTCCGGTCCTGAAACAAATGGTGCTTTTCCCTGAAATGGAATGTTTTGGCTTAATGAATTTTGCAAATCAAATGCTTCTTTCTCCTCTCAGGAGTCACTCCTAGAAAGGTTAGAACCAAATGAGCGATCCACCACTTGCAGATGGAGACAGTGTGATGATACGCACTTTGTACTAATCACATGCCTCGTTTGCCCCCCTTTCATTTTCCAGTATAGTTTTCTAAGGCTTATGTTATCTTATGGAACTTTGTGTATCATTCAAGGTACCGATACAAAACCCATAACTGTTCTGTTTCAAGTAGAGAGAGATTTAATACAGGAGATGTATTGTGTTTATGCAGGGTTTAAAGCGTTAAAAGGTGGGCTCTAGACCAGTCCTGTAAGTACGCCCTCTGAAAAACACTGCTGAACTGACTCACCAAAGGAGCTGCTGTCTCTGGTGCATATATTATATTATATAATATAATATTTATATTTGCTTATATAAATATAAATATTATAGAAATATTTTATATAATATGTATAATGAATATTTTTGTATATTTAAAATTATGGGTTTATATATAAATATATACATATTTTTAAAATGTTTATATTAAGATATTAAAAATATGTTTTAAAAATATATAAAATGGTGTCTCCCCATCCTTCCACTGTCTCAGAATTTTTTTTAATTGCAGGAGTTAAATCTAGCTACCTCTATTGTAAAAACTGTCTTAGTAGAGTCAGCTAACTAATGTCTCTGAGCAGGAAATGAAAATCAGGAGGCCGCCACTGGAATTGTTGACTTCCAAAGCTCCCCTCGGAGCTGCAGTGCAGGGATGAAGACATGGCTGTTGGTGAGTTGCTGCTACTGCCTTTCACACCCATGAAGCTAAGGGCCAGGCAAGGATATCCCTGTCCCTGTGCCCATGTGGGCCAATGCAGCAGCTGAGGCGGGAGGGGAAAGATGGCCCTGTGTCGCTTTCACCTGCTCCATCTCACATAAAGACTTGAAACGCGTGGAATCTAATTCATAGCCAGAACCCTAGCTTCAAGGGAGCTTAGGACATCCTGTTAGCTGCAAATGACAGAAGAAGGTTGCAATGGATGCAGGGGGCCCATTCCCTACACTACAAGTTTTTTTTTTTTTTTTTTAAGATTGTATTTACTTATTCATGAGAGACACAGAGAGAGAGAGGCAGAGACACAGGCAGAGGGAGAAGCAGGCTCCCTGCAAGGTGCCCAGCACAGGACTCAATCCCAGGGCCCCAGGATCAAGACCTGAGCTGAAGGCAGACGCTCAACCTCTGAGGTACCCAGGCATCCTCACTTTAAGGATTTTTCTGAGTCACTGTGCATCCTTTTGAGTCCAAGCTTGGGGGAATCTAATTACAAAAATACTCCCATCCCTTTACTTTCTTTTTTTCCCTAAGATTTTATTTATTTATTTGAGAGAGAGCATGAACAGTGGGAGGGGCAGAGGGAAAGGGAGGAGCAGACTTCCCAATGAGTGGGGAGCCTGATGTGGGGATCCAGCTCAGGACCCCGAGATTATGACCTGAGCTGAAGTCAGACGCCCAGCTGACTGAACCACCCAGGCACCCATCCCCTTACTTTCTTAAGAGTAGCAAGCTCTCCCATGACATCATATCCAATATATTCTTTTTCTTTCTTTTTTTTTTAAGATTTTTATTTATTTATTTATTCTTTAGAGACACACAGAGAGAGAGAGACACAGGCAGAGGGAGAAGCAGGCCCCATGCAGAGAGCCCGACGTGGGACTCGATCCCGGGTCTCCAGATGATGCCCTGGGCCGAAGGCAGGCGCTAAACTGCTGAGCCACCCAGGGATCCCCCACCACCCTTTCTTTTTTTTAAAGATATTTATTTATTTATTTATTTATTTATTTATTTATTTATTGTTCATTCATTCATTCATTCGAGACACACACAGAGAGAGACAGAGACACAGGCAGAGGGAGAAGCAATTATATCCTTTTTTCTGAGACAAATCTTGGAAGTGATATTTGGAGGAAAAAGGAGAAGACCCTCTTAGTAGCCGTGGGACACTAAACCACTCGAAGACCCAGTTTGCTCATTGAGAAAATGAGAATATAGCAGTAGCACGTGCCCTACCTACCTCACGTCATAGTGCGGAGCCCAGAGAAGATAAGGCGCCAAGTGTATTTGGCTTATTTGGCTCCCTCAATCTTGTCTATGATGGGGATCTCAGCATTTTTGTCTCCAAAAGACAAGTCACATTTCTTTTTCTAAATCAAATTCTAGCTTCTCCACACCCCCATCCTACCAAGCTGGCGAGAGATTAATCATACGTGTTCTCACTAAAAAAAGAAAACAAACAAAAAGTAACGATGTGAGATGATGGATGTGTGCATTAACTCAGTAGTGAGAATCCTTCCACAATGCACTTATATACCAAATCATGTCATCGCACACTTTAAATATAATATACTTACAGTTTAATTTGTAGATTATACCCCAAAAAAGCTGGGGAAAGAAAAGTCATGCACGGTCCCCTGGAAGCCAGGCACGCCTGTTGCTTTGGTGACTGCTGGGGGGGCCCTGACCTTTGCCTTGGGCCTGGCTCTGTCCACTGAGGACTTGCCCCCCTACTGGTGTGGAGCCCGAATCCTAGCTGCCTGCCTTCCAGGGCAGCTCCTAGACCCTGTGAAGAGCTTCTCCAAGTCCTCCCCCATCCCAGTGCCTCCCACAGGATTGCAGTTGCCACCTCACTCCCTCTGGGCAAACCTGCCTAAGGCCTTGCCGGGAACCCAGCCTCTAGAAAGCGAAGGCGACAGAAGGGAGAAGGTGTCTGTCTTCTAGCAGCATCTGCCTGTCAGGCAAACTCATCTTTCAACAGAGGACACCACCACATCCAAAAAAGAGCTTCTCCGCCCGTCGGGTGTTAACACCAGCGCACGGAACACAAGCCAGGGCTTTGCCACTCGTCCAGGGGCCTGTCGGTGGGTTCCAGCAGGCAGCGAGCGCCCTGACAGCCACCCACTGGAGCGTTCAGAGCACCCTTTTCATCACTGCTCGTAGTGGATTTGTATTTATTCTAAAAAGAAGCAGAGGGACATAGTGGAGGGCACATCTTCGGGTCTGGTTCATCCCACCTACATGCCCCTTGGCCCCGAGGTCACCTCCTCTGGGTCATTCAGGTTCTCTGGGGGTCGCCCTCTTTGAAATGAGCCAGTCGTGCTGCCTCTGTGGTTTTCAAAACACTCCGCGAGTGTGGAGGTGGGAGTGGTGGGACGTCTGAGTCCCCCACCCCCACCCCCGGTGTTAACCAGAGCCCCCTGACATTTCTCCGCCGTGGGTTCTGGTCGGAAGACAGGGTCCTGCTGCTCAGGCAAGAGAAAGGTTCTGCAAACCACCAGTGGGTTGAGCTCTGGGGCCTGGGATTCTGTGAAGGCGGTGGCATCTGCTGAGAAGGGGGGTGACCTTTCCCCGGTCTGCTGTCCTACCGAGGCCCCCTCGGTGCTGTCCCACTGGGCCCCCCCCCAAGGGCTTGCATCCCAGAGATGCTGCGCCAGCCCCGAGCCCCCTGGGCTGGGCAAGGCCCCTTGGGGATTGGAGTTGTGGATGCAATGCCCCCTGCCTCCCCCTCCCCGCTTTGGTGATTGCACCCCTTGCTTGCCCCACCCGGCCTCCCAGCTCGTCTTGGGCTGCACGAGTTGGTGGTACGTGCATCGGGACAGGGACAGGCGATTGCACACTGCCTTGGGGCCCTCACTGCGGCCTCGGCACCTGCAGCACCGGGCTCTGAGGGGGTAACGTTGGCAGAGCAGTGGCGCACTCCCTGTGAGCCAACACACCCCCTCTGCGTGGGGACCTGCTGTGTGCGAGGTGCACGACTGGGTGCCAGGTGCACGTGGGAAAGGAGGCATAGCCAGCAGCCCTCGAGCAACGTCAGGGCTCCCGGGGCAAGCAGATCGTCCAGGGACAATCTATCATGATGACACCTGGGGCACACACACACCTTGGGAGTGCAGAAGGGGGTGGCCAGCTTCGCCTGAGCGGGTCAGGGAAGAGACGTCAGGGAGCCCCGAGTGCACTGGCAGCTCCACTCTCTGTGGCAGGGAGGGATGTTTGCAACAGTCGGACTCCGGAGCTCGACGGCTTGCAGTTGAACCCCAGCTCCGCTTCATTAGACGTGTGACCCCCAGCAGGCTTAACTCACTTCTGTGCGTCTCGGTTTTCCCATCTGAAAAATGGGCCACTGGCACCGGTCTTCCCGCCTAGGGCCTTTGCAAGGCTTAAGGGGTAACGTGAGCAGTGTGGGGCCCCCTGCAAGTGTGCTGGGTTTGCTCATCGCTGTGGATGTCCGATGGGCCGGAGTCTGGAGGATGGAGGAAGGAGGGGAGGGTGGTGCACCGGATCCAGATGAACCACATAGGAGCCCCTTCTACTACCTCACTGAGGGAAATTGCTGTTTTGGGGACAAAAAGAAAAAAAAAAGTGGCCTGGGATCCACACTTCTCCATACCTGTCCCACTCCTTGGCCTCAGGTTCTCTTCCTCCTCCTTCCCTTCCTTCCCTTTCCCTTCTGCTCTTCTCCTTCCTTCCCCTTTTCCTGCCTCCATCCTTCATCCCTCTGCTGCATTTCCTCCTTCCCCCAGCTCGCTGCTGCCCTCTGAGATTGGCTCTCTCCCTCCCTTCTCCCTCCCCTTGGATTTCCCCCTATCTGCATCCTCCTCCTCATGCCCACCCCAAACAGCCTGGTTCTATAAATAGTCCTCCCAAAGCCTGAAAAACCAGGTCCTCTTCTTCCCTGTGCCCTCCCTTCTCCAGCAAGAAACATGCTAATAGGATTAGGACAGACCAGAACAAAGAAAGAATTTTTTCTTTTTTTGTAACTATTGCTACTTAGTGAAAAGTACCAGTGGATGCCCTTTGTCGCCAGCACAGCCAGGGCTCTCTTGATGACATTTGTAGCTGGGGGTGGTCAGGGCCTTTGGCCTTCTAACTTTTCCCTGTCAAACACTCTAGCAGTTTTCAGAGTTTAAATGGCAGTAATCGACATGGACAGAACCACCCCTGCTGGCACCCTGAGGGGGATAAAGCCCAGATCCTCAGAAAGAAAAAAATTCATGAGTTTACTACACTCAGAAATGAATGCTCGGGCATGAAGCGTGAGGCCTGGAGCAGGGCAGAGGGCCCCCGAGAAGTCTAGCCCCAGGTGCTTCCCATGAGGGGCCTTCATTTATTTTTATTTTTATTTTTTCTATTCTGCAAATGATTCCTGCACATTGACCATGTGCCAGATGTCATTCGAGGTCCTGGGGATGCAGCATTGACGGGGAAGAAAAAGTCTCTGCTCTCCTGGACTCCCCTCTACCTCTAGACCATAAACATGTAAACACATGAACAAGACACTTTAAGGTAGTTACAAGTGTTATCAAGAAAATTTAAAAAAATAATGAAGGTATCTTGGTGGGGAAGGATTTGCTTGAAGTCACACAGTCCCCGAGAGGAGCTCTTTGGGCTGAATCCTCAGTAATAAGAAGGAGCCACCATGTAAAGACCCCTGGGGAAGGCTGAGCACCAAAGACCCAGGGGGCAAGGGTTTGGAGAAAAAGATCCAGAAAGATGGAGTGTAGGGACCCAGTGGGAAGGGTGGGGTATGATGAAATTGGACAAGGAGGTAGCATTTGTAAGGCTTACAGGCCACATTTACCGTAAACCGGTCCCTTTGTAAGTCACAGAGGCTGACTGGTTGATTATATCAGAGAAGGAATGTATTGAAAAGAGTTTAGGTAGGTTTGCCAGGGACAGATATGGAAGCGTGACAAGGGAAGGGATGGCAGCTGGACTCAGACAATGCTACCTCCCCTGCCAGCACTGGTCGCCGGACACTTCCCTGGATGGCAACCAAGCTGCTTCAAGCCACCACCATCAGGACGATTCCCTGAAGTCACCAGAGCTTGCAAGCGGTGGGTATATCGGGGTCCTTCAGAGAAACAGAACCAGTAGGATGTAGGACATGTGTGCTATGTGTGTACGGATAGATAAAGAGGTTTATTATAAGGAATTGGCTTAGATGATTATGGAGATTGAGAAGTGCCAAGATCTGCAGTTGGCATGCTGGAGACCCAGGAGAGCCAACGGTGTGAGTTCCAGTCCCTGAGTCCCAGTCTGAAGGCAGGGAGCAAAAAAAACCCCACATCCCAGCTCGAAGACGTTCAAGCAGAGAGAGCTAACTCCGCGTCTCTGCCTTTTGTTCTAGTCAGGCCTTCAGTGATGAGGCTTGCGCACTCTGGGGAGACCTACCTGCTTCGCGGAGTCTACTGACTCAGACGCTTATCTCATCCATGAACACCCAGAATCATGTTTAACCCCACGTTTGGCCACTCCCTGGCCAGGTCGACTTGACACATAAACTTAACCACTGTGGTGGGTAAGCGCAGCCCACTGGCTGAGTGGTCACTTGCCCACATTTTAGGGGACACAACAGCCTGGAAAATTAGTATCTGGAGTGTTCTGGAGTGGGAAGTAGACTCTGGCACCCATCAAAACTCACAAATCAGGGAGTTCCCCAAATGTAGAAAGCAGGTTTGGATTCTGAATCACCAAAGAAATGACAGATGTCTGTTCTGTCATGACAAAGGTTAGCTTTTTATTTGAGTGCAAATAGGAAGTCATTGGAGGACCTTCACCAGGAAGCGGTAGGACCTGATCTATATCTGTCAAAGGTCACCCCGGCTGCCAGGTGGAGATGGGTTAACGTTGCCCTGACCAGTATGGCTGCACTGAGGGCCACAACACATGGCCAGCTTGAGGATTCAGTTTGGAGATGAACTGAGCAGCACTCGCTAATGGATTAGACACAAGAATTGGGGAATGGGGGATAATAAGCAGGGGTGACTCTGGTTTTTCAATGAAAAAGTTGAGTGGATGGCGATATAAGTTATTGGGATGGGAAGTCTGGGGGGGAGGTGGAGAAGGGAGACTCAAGGGTTCATTTCTGACCCGTTAATTTTGACATGGAAGAGACGCCTATGTGTCATCCAGTCACACTACAAGGTAGACGTCTTGATATGGCAGGTGTGATGCAGGAGAGAGAGAGAGGTCAGGGTTGGAGAGAGGGAGAGAAAGTGCCAGGATGGGCTTTTGGTTCTGCTAATAACCAGCTGTGTGAACTTGAGCAAGCAGCAACGTCTCTGAACTCCAGCATCCTCAGTGATAAACCAGGGCTGCATTAGTTTCCTAGGGTCATCCCAGACTGGGTGGTTGGAAAGTTCTGGAGTCCAGAGGCTGAGAATCAAGCTATGGGCAGGGATGACCAGCCTCCCTCTGAAGACTCTAGGGAAGAACTCCTTCTTGCCTTCCCAGTGGCTGGTGGCTGCAGGCGATCCTGGGGCATTCTCCAGGCTCTGCCTCTGACGTCAAGGGCATGTCTTGCCCACCTTCCATGTGCTTCATCTTCCTGTCCTTTCTCTTACAAAGTCACCAGTCGCTGGGTTAGAGGCCACCCTCATTTACTATGACTGCATCTTAATTTGATTACATCTGCCAAGATCCTATTTTCTTTTTTCCCCCCTTTTTAAAGATTTTATTTATTTATTTGTGACAGACACACAGAGAGAAGTAGGCTCCTCGAAGGGAAACCGATGCGGTACTCGATCCCAGGACCCCGGGATCACGACCTGAGCCAAAGGCAGATGCTCAACCACTGAGCCACCCAGGTGCCCAGAGAGTCTATTCTCTAAATAAGGCCACATTCACAGGTAAAGGGGGGCTAGTCGTTCCACGTATCTCTTGGGGGGGGGGGGCACGATTCAACTCTCCACCAAGCCGTCCAGTAGACAATAATCTCTCCACAGATGATTGCTTCCATTCTTTTTGCTCTCTTTGGTGTGCACCCCATGGGAGGTTGGTGGGCGGCTCTGAATATATGGGGGGAAGGCCATGGCCACACACATGCCACCCTAGCAGGGTAATTCTGGATCCTTACCCAGTAAGTAGACCGAATTTTTATAGCTCTATTGTTTGTGTATTTAATCATCATTTGAAAAACTTTCCCATTGTATCGAAATCCAGTCAATAAGCATTTATGAAATCAGTATTGCCTCGATTAAATTGTTCTTATGTCGCTCCCTTCTAATGTTCCCTTCTGGAGTTTGGGTAGTATGTGGGTTCTCTACTTTTCAGCTCTATGCTCAGAGCCTCAAGCAGGGCCTGGCACATAGTAGGTGCTCCATGGGCGAATTGATCAATGAGAAGGAAAGACATGCGAGTGTCACAGGCATTCTATATTCCCAAGTTTGAGGGACACTAAACATGACTTGTAAGTCATTGCCAATGCCACTTACAGAATCTGATTGCTGAGTCCACCTGTAGGGTTATGGGGGGACACCCTTTTCATTACACCTAGCTGGGTGGCTGGGCCCAGAGAACCACGCAGAACAGGCTGTGGCGGGCGATTCAACCATTTATTCAGTTATTTGTAACACGTATAAACTCAGAAACCATGTCAACTAGGGTCTGTGCAGTGGAGGTATCCAATAAGCCAGTGCAAATTTTGAAATCTTTTTATTTTGAAATAACTGCGGACTTAGAGAAAATATGCCAGAATCAGAATTGTACATAAAACACAGCGACTACCCTTCACCCAGATTCACCTGCTATGTGTACTTTTATTTGTGTATATATGTGAAATGTTTTTTTTCTGAGCCATCTGAGACTAATCTTAATTCACTATCGCCCTTTTTGCTTAAATATTGGGTTTCATGAAAGTAGTGCCGTCGTCCAGTTAGATCTCTTGATCTAGTCCACTCCTTTTGCACAGCATCAGGTATTATGTTTCACTGTTGTGTCTCCTTTGATCTGGACTATTTCCACGGCCCTTCTCTGTCCTGCGTGACGCTGACACTTTTAAAGTAGATCATTCCTCACTTGGGGTTTGAGTGATGCTCATCATGGTTAGACGCAGATTTTGCATTCCAGGCTGGACTCTTAAACCAGCAATGTGCTCTTCTCAAGACTCGCCTCTGAAGGCCAAGGAGGGCCTCCCGTCCCACGTTGGCAAAGTAATTGTTTAATAGGTATTTTTATTGAAGTGGAATATACGTTCAGGAAAGTGTACAAGTAAATGGCTCCATTTCCTGAAAAGAGCGTATCTTCCTCTCTGCTTTACTTTGCCACTTTAAAAGTCAATAAAAGTGTCCATCTGGGCAGAAATCTATCCTGTGCTCTCTGTTTATTTGTAGATCTTTGTGCAAACATCACACGGTCTTTGTTACCAGGGCTTTATAATTAAGACTGGATGTCTAGTAATCTAAATTCTCTAAATTAGAACTTCTTCACGATGTAGGGAGTAGATAGGCTATTCTTAACCCTTTGTACTTCCATATAAAATTTAGAATTCTCTTGTCAATTTTTGACAAAATTACCTGTTGGAATTTTTATTAGCATTGCATTAAATCTGTAGATTAGTTTGAGGAGATGGGTATCTTATGCTATTAATCTCTGGGTCATGAAAATTGGCCTAGCTTTCAGTTTATTTGGGATTTCCTTTGTCTTTTCTCTATTGTCTTTCCTTTCCCTCTTTTCTCCCTTCCTTCCTTCCTTCCTTCCTTCCTTCCTTCCTTCCTTCCTTCCTTCCTTCTTCCTTCGTTCCTTCTTTCCTTCCTCCTCCTCCTCCGCCTCCTCTCCCTTCTCCTCCTCCTCCTCCCCCCCCCCCTCCTCCTATCTAATTGGCTCGATTAAGGGATTTTTGATTCAGGCAGCACCCAATTTAGCAAGTAGGTCCTACCTAGGATTTCTTCAATTTCTCTCAGTAACATTTTATAACTTTCAGCGCATAAATCTTAACAGCTCTTGTTATATTTAGTCCTAAATATTTAATTGTTTTGAAGCATAAATGATATTTGAAGCAATATTATTGTGAGTGGTATATAAAAATACAATAATCTTTTGCATTGATGCCTAAGAAATCATCACACATATTAGAGGATTAAAGCAACAATTTATGATCTCGTGTGATTCTGTGGACTAACTTGGCAGTTAGTTTTTTGCTTCACATACAGTGTCAGCTGTGCCTATAGTCACGGTGGGGGCCAAGGGACTAAAGTCTCCAGACCTGATTTGCTCATATTTCTGGGACCTTGGTGGGGATGGCAGGGAGATTTGGCTCCACCGCTCACTGGGCTATGCTCTCACGCTCCCAGTGACCCTGGTGTAATCCCAGGACCTCTCCCCTCTGCACATGGTCTTTCCAGCAGGTAGCTGGGCTTCTTACATTTGGCTCAAGTGCGAAGGGCACTTTTTTTCCCATGGCCCACCGATGCCCTGTGATGGCTTTATTGGGTCCCAAGTCTTTTGGCCATCAATGAAGAAGGCAACAGGAGAGAAAAATACTCAGCTTTTCTAACCTCTGGGGATTAACTCCGTAGTTATTAGAAGATTACCAGGGACGTTCCTGGTCCCTCTCAAACTGAAACATTTTCTTTAAATATTGCCACTTTCTAAAAGTGGGTGAGCAAAGGATGAGAAGGGAGGAAAAACACAAATCTGTTCAAATGAATTTGTTTACCACTCTAAGAAAAGGTTTGATAAAGTAGACTGCTAACTAAATGATATTTAGTATGGATTTAGTACAGATATTTTCTCTGTGTCTAGAAATACCCTTATATACTTATACAGGTCTTATCTTTAAACTTGCAAAGCTTTTTGCACTTTTTTTGCACTTTATCTTTAGCCTTTTAACATCCCCAGAAGGATAAAGAAAATGTTTTCACTTTCATTTTATACATCTAGCAGAAGATGAAGGAAAGCTAAATAACTTCCTTGACATCATTCAGGCAACACAACTATCCATCTAGTCATCAATTTTTTTTTTAAAGATTTTATTTATTTATTCATGAGAGACACAGGCAGAGACACAGGCAGAGGGAGGAGCAGGCTCCATGCAGGGAGCCTGGTGTGGGACTCCAACCCCGGGCCTCCAGGATCACGCTCTGGGCCGAAGTTGGTGCTAAACTGCTGAGCCACCCGGGCCGCCCTAATTTTTAGAATTCAATAAGAAAATCATAACGTTTTAAAAATGTATTCATTCTTTCAACATATAGTGACATGTATTTATCGATTGCCACTATTTATGAATTGCCAGTTTCAATGTCTATTTCCTGATTACCAGGTCCTGGATTTGTGGTAGTAAGAGATCATTGATGAAGCTTATGTTCTAGGGGAGGAGCAGAAGTTAATCAAATAATCACACCTATTTAAATTTGATTACGGCTCGTAGTAACACATAAAAGGAACTGCGAATACGGATTGCAGAGATATACACGATCTACTTCAGGGGGTCAGAAAAGCTTTTCTGAGAAATGACTTTGGGCTGGACTGAAAACTAGAAGAATGTCTGGGCTGAAACTAGAAGAATGTCTGGACCTTTGAGGAGCAGAGTGAAAGTCAGTGTGGCTGGAGATTCAACAGGCAAGGGGGCCGTGAATGCTGCTGAGGGGTAGAAGGAGGCCCTCATGGGGGTCTGGGAGGTTATGTTCATGAGTTGTAGGACCTCAATCATATACGACCCCTCTGCCCAAGTCTCCATTTTCCTGACATGGGGATACTTTTCAATATGTAAAAGCTCCAATCCTGACCTCTCCTCTGAGCTCTAAGTCATTCGGTGCCAATTTGACCTCTTCGCTTCGATACCCAACAGGCAGACGCAACTCATTTTCAAAGTAGACCTACCGATTCCTGCAGCTCCAGCTCCTGAAACTTCCTCCTCATCTGCCTTCCCCTATTTCAGCGACCACTTCCGTCATCCACCCAATAGCCCAGGTCCAAATCCCAGGAATTAGCCTCCATTTATCACTTCCCGTCATCCTCCATATGAAGTAGGCCTTGTTGGCTCTGAGCCAGGATAGATGCCAAGCCCAACCACTTCTCACCATCTCCATTGTTATCACTGTAATCCAAGCCTATGTTTTTTTTTTCTTTTTTCCTCTTGTGTGGATTATTCCAATAGCCTCTGAGCTGTCTCCTTGTCTACTCATGCTTTCCTGTGATCTATTATCAGCTCAGTAGTCAGAATGCTCTTTATTTTTAAATGTATATTTTCAAGTCATCCCTCTACTTGAACACTCCTACAGTTTTCCTACTGCACTTAAAATGAAACACAGAATGACAACTTCCCAAATGAGCTGGTCCCCTGCCTGCCTCTCTGATATTGTTTTGTAACCACTTTGCTCACTGTGCTCCAGCCGCGTTGGCCTTCTGTTTGGTTCTCACACACGGCAAGCTCACTGTTGATCTTTATGTTCCTGGATCCTTCTCATCAATCTTCTGCTAAAGAATCCCATTCCCCAAGAGGCCTTCTATTCAATCTAGATCAGTCCCTCTCCAGCCTCCTACTGGATCATCACTATCCCCTCATCCCTCTTTAGTGTCTCAATAGCGACCCAGTCTCTGAAATTATCTTATCCATTTACTTATTTCTTGCCAACATCCAAATACAAGCTCACTGGGAGCAGGGCCTTGTCAATCTAATCCTCCTGTGTAGCGAAGTGTCTGGCATAGAGTAGGAGTACAGTATGAATATTTGTTGGCTGAATGAACATATACGTGGGTGAAACCACCTACGAGGGTCTCGTTCAGCCCAAGAGCCAGGATGCTCTAGTTTCATGGCTGAGACACACCAAAAGCTGTTAGTTCTTGAATTAAGACCAGCATTTTATTCCTGTAGACCCAATTTCAAGTTCGTACATTGCCTTTAGTACAACTTAGGAACTGTTCTCAACATCGTCGTCTGCATCTGTAAACCCATCAGCGTCCAGATATTCCGTCTTGATGTGGGATTCCCTTAACAGTGGGTAGCTCATACCAATGATCCAATTTTTATGTATATTTCAGTTTAAAAATAAACATAAAAGGCTTCAGGAAAACCACCTCCCACAGAAATACATAAACTTTCAAGTAATGGCTAAAACATCTATTGATTGCCCAATGGATGATTTGTAATTACAGATTACACATTTGGTTAATAGGTCTTTGTGGGCCCTTTGAAATTTGTTTTATTGGGTTAACAGATAATTAGGGGCTTTTATGTAGACACACTATAACCGTTCCTTTGGAGCAATTAAAGTTTGCTGAACGGGATCCCCAGCTCTGCTGTTTCTTTGATGCGTCCCTCCAGCTCTTATTACAGCTAGTCAGAGTAACAGGAGGGGGCCTACCTGGTGTTTAAGGAGGGAAGTGTTTTGCTTTCACAGCAGATCCCAGCAGCAGCAGCCTGGTTGGAGGGAGTGCGAGGGAGTCCGAGCTCCCCTCCCTGGAGCTCCCGCTGCCAGCCCAGGGTGCTACGTGAACTGCGGCTGCTTGCTCACCAGGTGTGCACCAACCACAGCTGGGCCCGCTCAGCACATTCTCCTCCAGGCAGGACACACCAGTTTTCAAGTTTCTGTTCCAATATCGATTCCCAGGCTGGTGCCATGTCAACCCCACCCTCTCTTTTTTCTTTATGACTCTTACTTTGAGAAGTACTTTCAAATACTCATCCCAGAGTTCTACTCATTATTCAAGGTCAAGAGAAACATCCTAGATTGGAATCTGGGCTCCGGACTTTGACAATTCTGGGTTTGAATGTGGGCAAACCACTGACCCCCTTATCACCATTCTGTACCTATACAATTATTTTGGTTTTCGTTTTCAGTATTTAAGAAATCGTGTGAAATGTTCAGCACTTTATTATAAAGTAGTTTTTACATTAGATGATGTTGCCCAGCTGTATGTAGGCTGATGTGAGTGTTCTGAGCATGTTGAAAGCAGGCTCGGCTAAGTTAACGATGCTCAGGAGGTGAAGTGTATTAAATGCCTTTCTACTTATGATATTTCAATGGATTTATCAAGATGTAAGTCATTGTAAGGCAAGGAAGCTCTGTAGTCTGCTCTGAGGTACTCTGTTTACCTCGAGGTGCTAGAGAGGATTAGAGAACTTCCAAGGATGGTTCCACAGATGCTTCGCCCACTGATGCGAAGAAAAAAGTCAAAGGAAAGCATATATCTTAGACCTTGGTGTCCACAGGTGACCTCTTGCCCTAGCAAATGGCCTCAAATCATCCTGACCTTTCCCCTAATACAGTTACTGATGCTACTGCTTTTTTAGGTCCAGATCAATAAGAAGCAAGAGGGTTTTCATCAAAACCCCTGGGGAAAGTCCTAGTCTGCGTCAGACATAGCCTTTCCTTCCAAACATCTATAAGCAGTCAAGAGGGTGATGTCTACTTTGAGTATAGATAAGAGCCCCGTGTTTGAGGTGACTGCAGAGCCTTTCCATCTTTTTATTACCTAAAATAACCACAGATCACCCTGCCCCTCCAAGGACATGTGCTCTGTTGATACACATGCCCTTGTGGGTTTCCCTTTGGCTTTGTGCTTTGGGGGAGAAGTCAGTTAGGAAAGAGGATGAAAGGCCAACAGGAGGTGGCTGAGTCTCTGAAGCCTAAATAAGCAATCTGAGCATCTAGCTCCGTTGAGGGGCCAGTGCACTTCTCAGGGGACAAGCTGGGCCCGTTTCACTCCTTTCTGAGCCCCTGAGCGCCCTGGAGTCCAGTTACAAGCCTTGCGAAAACTGCCCACATATTGCTCTTTCTGCAAGCTTAGCCTAGCACACAGGAGGAGGTGCCCTTTGCTTCCGAGGGGTGAAGCTGAATCTGAAATTTAAAATTTAAAATTCTATAATACAAGGTTTAATAATTTATGAAGCGTGGTATACACAATATCGTACATCTTCTTTGCATAGATTCTGTGACATAGTTATTGTGAGCTCCACTTACCAGAGAAAAAGACAGAGACTTAGAGAAACTGAATATATTTCCAAAGTAACTAGCAATCAGGTGGTTGATAAGGAATCAAATTTTGAGTCGCTCGACTTACCAATATTTCATTGGTACCTAGCATGCCAGGCAATGTCTCCTGTGCTGGGAGTCCAATGTGACGAAAAAGATAAGGAGTTTTTCCTCATGGCACTCATTAGACAAGTACTCAAAAAAAAAAAAAAAAAAAAAAAAGGAAACACATATGGATGAGAGCTATGAAGGAAAAACACAAGGCATTAGGAGAAAATGTGGCAAGGAGAGAATTTAGGAGCGTGTGTGTGTGTGTGTGTGTCACTAAAAGCTAAGTGTGACATTTGAGACCTGAGACTAGAGGAAAGGATTTGGGAGGAGACCAGGGGTAAGAGGTTTCAGCAGGAAGTGACAATATTCATGAAGACCCATGGGCAGGATGAACTCGGTGTGTTTGGAGATCTGAAAAAGGCTGAGTGAGTCAGGCTAGGATGGAATGGACCAGAAGAGTGGTATAAGATGGGAGCAGGTTGTTGGTAAACTTGGTTAGATCCTGTAGAGCGTTCCACTGTGGGCTTGATTCTGAATATGATGAGAAAGCCCTGGGAGATGATAGGCAGGGCATTAACTTGGTTTTACATGTTAGGATGATTTTTTCTAAATGTGCAATCAATATGAGATTGTGGGGGACAAGTGTAGAAGCAGGAGGACCAATTAAGAGGAGGATATTGCAACAATCCAGGGGAAAGATGGTGGCCCTATATCTCCAAGTACTAGAATTTTTGGCTGTGGTACGTGGTGCAGCTGTAATTCTAGAGAACTGGCTGACAGTTGAGAAGGGGTGTCATTTGCTGTATTTTCAAAATCACCCTTGAGTTTTCTCTACTTACTGAGGTGTCAAGGGACAATGGAGCCACCCCTTAGCACATTGAAGAATTGGCAGAGATTTCAGCCACACAGTTCCAGGATTAAGAAGTGCATCGCCTCATGATCTAAGAGGTTGCATAAACTGCCATGCAGATGACATCTGGAAAAGTAGCTGACCACCAGAACTTTTACTGACTGATCCCCACCCAATAAGGGACACGATCACTCTCAGTAGATGTGTGACAGGGGAGCAAGTTACTTAACCTCTCTGAGTCTAATCTACATCATCTGTGAAGGAAGGATAAACAGTACTTTTCTCAAAGAATCGTAGTAGGGTGACTCGAGGTTTAGAATTAGATTCATGGGAAGATTAAATGAGCTAATACATGTAAAGCACTTAATACAGTGAAGCCTAACAGAAGAAGCATTCTGCTTTCAACAAATAATAGCTATTGTAATGATTAACAGTGATACTTTCACAGCGTAAGTGGAATAAAATTAGATACCCACATCACTGCCACAGCATAAGTAATTTCTGGCCCCAGGCGAAGTATTGACATATGTAACATAACTTACGAAACATTACATTTCCCATCTACCCCCAAACTATTTTAAAATGCTGTGAAATTCTTGGATGAAAGAAATTATAAAAATGTAAGATATTATTAATCCAAAGGGAAAGTTTATCCTACAGAGCCAGACTTCCCTAATGACTAAAAGTCATCTTCGGAGTCGCCTATTTTATTATCAGACTGAACAGTTGGCGGTATTGAGCACAATTACAGGTTCTGCTTTAAAAACCAAACATTAATTGGATTTCTGAATGCCATTTGAACTATGGAGAGAGAACTCTTCTAGCTTTAAAACCTACTGACTCTCAGCCTAGCACAGGAGTTTTAAATCTTTGGTAGTCTCCTAATGGCTTCAGGTAAGCCTGCAACGAAGGCATTAGCTTCTCAGCGGAGGACGGATGCATCAAATACCAGCCGCATAGGGATGCCATTTATCTCTTTATCCAATTGTGCTAAAATGACTCCCCTTTGGGGGAAAAAAAATCTGTCTGATGAGAGAGTGCTGTAGGGGAAATTCCAGCGATTGTCACCCTTCCTAAACCTCAGTGGTCAGAGCTTAATCTGAAGACAACCCAGAAGTTCCTGTATTTACCTAAACTCCAGTGAGTAACCATCTGCCTCCTTGACTCACATGGCTCCGTTTCTAGAGAGACGTATGTTCAAAGACTGATAGATCAAACAGCCAAAAGTAATCAAGAAGGAATCCAGCCTCCAAGATGTATCTCTTTTTTAAAAAACGGCTGTGAGGATCCAACTTATAACCCAGAGACACGTTTCCTACCTCCTGTTTGTCGCCCCAGTTCTCTTGGACCCCGTGTTACTCTGCTGTTCCCATTCACTAACACTGCCCCCCCCCTTCCCACAAAATGCTTCTCCATCTCATTCAGCTCTATGTCTCTCACTCGGTATTTATCACATTACTTTGATTTGTCTCTCTGACTTCTTTTCCCATAACCTCCAAACTGTGATCTTTTTTTTTTTTTCTTTGCCCATTATCCAGTTCTGTATGATGGACGTCAAGGGATTCGACTGACAGAGGCGAAGTCTCCACAGGGATCAAAAATATCCCATCCTAATAAGGGCTTGATGTTTGGTCCTCTGACCTGCTGAACATGATACTGGGGTTTAGGGTACTGTGGGTGTGGGGCGTTATTAAAGTCCCTGTTGATTGCATTTGGTCCCAGTTTGGACACAGCCCCCTAGTCCTCCGTGGGGAGGAATCATAATGGCACAGGCAAGGAGGGGTGGAAGGGAAATGTAAGTGAAGTTGGCTGTGTGGATTCTGATAGAAGCTTAGAAATATGGAAAACAGCATCTGCCGTCAGCGGAGGTGCTGAGGAAGGAGAAAATGAAGGGGAGAGAAAGGATCAGGAGAGAAAAGGGATGATAGTGAAGAAGGTAGAGCGTCCCAGTGGGTGGGGCAAGAAGGGGAGAAGAAATAAAGTGCAGCGAGAGGTGAGCGACCCTTCTAGAAAATCCAGAGTCAGCCACCTGACTGCTTCTGGCAGTGGTCTCTTGATTCATGGTCTGGGGGAATGGCAAAGCTCACCAGGGACAGGTGATGCACCTGAAGCAGGTTTCCCACAGGAGAGTTGGGACCGTGACCAGGAATGGTTCTTGGCTATGAATAGCTGCATGGGCCTCCTAGGAGTGTGGTCCCTGATAACGCGCAGTTTTGACACACTTCTCTGGTACCCACGCCCACTTCAACACGCCTTCAAACATGCCAAGGTCTCTGCCTCCGCTCCGGAGCCGTCCAAGCCCAGAACATCTGCTTCTGTGGCTGAGCTAATAGAGATTGAGCTGAGGTTTACTGGAATGAGAAGTCACTTCTCATTCCAAAGTTGGTCAAGACCCTATGAGTGACATTTCCAAAGACTGTCCACCTCCCTCCTCCTCCTCCTCCTCCTCCTCCTCCTCCTTCTTCTTCTTCTTCTACTTCTTCTTCTTCTTTTCTTCTTCTCTTTCTCTTTCTCCTTCTCCTCCCCCTCCTCCTCCCTTTCCCCTCCACCCCTTCTTCTTCTTCTTCTTCCTCTTCTTCTTCTTCTTCTCCTTTAAGGTTGAAAGAAACCTTGGAGATTTTATAGGAAAACTTCCTCCCTTTGCAAATGAGAAAATCAGGGACTGAAGTGACCACTTAAAAAGAAAAAAACAAAATAAACTCTTAAAAAAAATTTCATAAAAAAAAGAAAAAACAACAACAACAAATTATTTCTGAGGTTTGATCCATAGTTTCCCATCTTGGAAGAGGTAGAAATTGAACCCTGGTGCCCCCAGGTTGGTTAACAGGATGGCACTAGTGATGAATGACAGAGAGTGACTTCCATTCCCACGATGCTTTCCAGTCCTCAGGATGACATAGTGATGGTGGGGGGGGGGGGGTGCATTTCACAGATGAGGAAACTGAGGCCAGACCATTAAAAATGTACAGGTGACAGGGTTCGGGCATCATATTCCAGATGAAATGCTGCGCCATGCCAACAGGTTTTTGCCTCTGACTTGTGTGGATGGTTTTCTTTACCTTCCTTCCAATCTGTGCTGCTATTGAAGTTGAACCCTTCAAAGTGGGGCCACTTTGCCTCATGGATGCTTAGTTTTCACATTGACCACAAAGAGGCCTTCCCGGTGCCCACCCTCCGTAGAGCCACTCGAAGAGGCAAACGGCCCAGTAGAGGGACCATTCCAGAGTCAGGGAGGCGATGAGGGTAGAATGGGGAGTTGGAAAAGAAACCTTCTTCCCCCTGGGCATCCCCCTTGTTGCTTCCTTTGCTTGCTTCTCCCTGGGGTCGGGGGCGGGGGGGTCCTTTGGTGCCCACCTTGATGGGAGCATCAGAAGGAAGCTGATGTGGCCTGGTGGCACCCACACATCGACACGCTGCTGGCCGATGGGCTATGCTCCCTACGCAGGGAGGCCCAGAGGGCTTCCTCCTCCGGCTCCACCTTCCACTAAAACCCCTTCCTGAGCAGGCACTGCCTACATACCCCCAAGCACTAGCCCATGGAAACCTCGAGGGGCGTCTGGTTTCTAGCTCCTCTGCTAACACTTTCTGCACCTGTGATAGGGTAAAAGCCTTGACAACGAATACATCAAGATGCCCAGCATCCCCCTCAGCAGCACCTTCTCCTGATCCAGAGGATCTTTGGTCTTTGGTGGCTCCTGGTACCCCCCTCTGGGAACCACCCAGGGCCTACACTTCACCAGGGACTGTTCCAAAGTTCCCCAGGTGACCCAACCCGACATTGAGATACATCCTTCCTCGACCCTCCCTCCATGGCCTGCGTCTCCCAAACTCTCTCCTTTCTCATCATCCACTCCCCCCACCCTCCACCCCTGCTATTTTTAAATCAGCAGAGCACAGAGCACTTTCCTTCCCGGACAGGCACAAACGAGGGAACGTAATATAGCTTTTTTTATTTTTCATCCTCCTCGCAGCCCAGCATAGTTTCAAGACAGCTCAGCGCTGGTGGCGGGAAGCGCCTCGGAGCACGGGAATCTCATCCAATAAAACCGGCCTGTTGTTTTTGGATCCCACGCTGTGAATTGATTTATTGTTCCAAGTGATGAAAAAAGGTGTTCGGAGACTTGGAGGGGAGTTTCGCTCGCCCAGGTGCCCCCGCAGTCAGCCAGCAGCCTCCCCAGCCACTGGGGCCCAGGCAGTGCGCGGTTATTTTGGTAGCTGTCAGCGGGAATTGGCTGGAGCCTGTATGTTAAATAAATACAAACTGCCTATTTAATTATTTAACAACAAGAACAAACGTCCTACTGTTGGCGAGTGGGAAACAGCCAACACTCAAACTATGTAAAATCCCATCTTGTTCCCATGATGCGATTTGACCCCGTTTGCCCCTCAGGCCTGCCTTCAACCCTCCAGGGCATCTTATCGCTGTTTTATTGGAGCTGGAACCAGAGAGGAATTGGAGTACAAACCTCCTTGAGCAAGGAAATGTTGGAGAAACAAGAGCAAGTTAACCGCCAAATGGGCTCCAAGGCAACCACTGTGTGGAAACTTCACTGGGGGCCACTGGCTAGCTCCCCCCCGCCCTTCCACCCCGGCTTCTGCCCAAGTACTGATGTTCTTGCCTCTTGGAAACTGCTGAATAGGAGCAAGGAAGGCAGGAAGTCTCTCCTTTACTTAGGAAAGGCAACAGCAAGCATCCAGCTCTTTGTTTTTGAGAACATTGCTGTAATGCTGTGTTGGTTTTACTACCTGCTTGCAGAGGCCCTCCAGGCTAAGTCAGCCATCCAGGAGCAGGTTGAGCTCTCCTGAGCGTGTATGAACCTCCAGTGTTGGACGCCAGAAAACTATTTGATGCCAGCCTGCACCAACAACCCTTGGTATTGATCGTGTGTGTGTGTGTGTGTGTGTGTGTGTGTGTGTGTGTAAATACAAAATAAAAGCTTGATTCTGTGATACGGTAAAAGTCTTTGCCATGTCATATATAGTTTTAAATTTTGGGCCCTAGAAGACAACTGGTCAGCACTTAACATGAAGAGGATGGGTATTTATAATCAAGATTAATAGAGTCGCTGAGAGTAATCCAGAAGTAGAGGAAAGAGAAGTAGAGGCAGAGAAGAAAGAAATGACGGGGAGCGGAGAGAAAAACATCAAAACCAGGAAGCTCTGAGAGCCAGAAGCAAGTCTTGTGCTTCTTGCTATTTTTTTTTTTCAAGCTTAAAGGGCAGAAAACCCTATTGGAGAGCTCATCTGTGTTCAGATTTCCATTTCTACAGCATGCTGCGTTCTAAGTGGTCACTAAGTGATTGGACTTTAACCTCAGCTAACCATGAAGCCCTCCTACCTTTTGATCTGGGCTGAGACTTATGATCTAGCTTTGTGAAATTGGTCTCTTTTCAGGAAACTCCTGCCTCATCCACAGCGTGATGAACCCCCATACCCGTGGTTTCATTTCTAGATTCTCAGCAGATGCTGTGTACAGGCTGTGGTCTACACCTGCTCATCTCGATACCTCAGCTCCAAGGCCTTTCCTCCGGGCTGGCCAGGCCCTTCCTGTACGTTCTCGTGACCCCTTGTGCTTTTCCTTGGTAGCACATTCTCCAGACTAAGTATATATTCATGTGTGATTATTTATTTAACCTTTTCTTCCTACCGAGATTATAAATTGGATGAGTGGTGAGGCCATGTCCGCCCCTTATTGATGCAGCGCCTATAGACTAATCTAGGACTTAGTGATTGCTCTGTAAATATCTGTGGGATGAACGATTCTACTACTATGTGGAGAGAGAGATATACATCCATATGTGCATATGATCTTAAAATACAGGATGTATAAAAGTATGTGGTGTCGGGAATATGCTTACGGAGGATACACATAAATAGTGTGTGCGCACGCACACGTGCAATGTTTACTTGATTTCTATGAGGCTCATCTACTCATCTGTGAAGTGAAAGTTAACGTAAGGCTCTTTGCACACCCAAAATGCCAGACCACTAGAAGAGGACAGAATAATCTTTCCTTTAAGACACTGGGATGAGCACTGGGTATTATGCTATATGTTGGCAAATCGAACTTCAATAAAAACAAATGAAAAAAAAAGACACTGAGATAGAGACCCCAACAAATGCCTTACATGCTTACAGAATGCATTTATGCAAACTCTCAGCCAAGCTCTCTCTCTCTCTCTGCCTGAGCCAGCCCCATCCTTCAAATAGCTCTAAATTTAGGGTCATTTCCAAATATAGTACATATCCTGTGCAGTCCCATCCCTGAAAGGCAGCCATGTCCAGCCAGAAGTGGGGCTAATGCTTCTTATTAGCCCAGTTACATATCTGTCTCCCTCTTGGCTGCAGTGTGCGAGCTGATTGGGGGCCCATGTGACCGTGTTCACGTCCAAGCTCAGTAGAATGAATTTTTCAAGCATGATTTGCAAGTCACGCTGTCACATGCCTCCTGAGTCCAGCTGTGCTGCAGCTGCTGCCTCCCCTGCATCCGTTCATCTTGCTCTTGGATCAAAAGCATGAGCACGTTGGCCTGAACTGATTTGGCCTCAGCCCAGCTGTTTGTCCCCCCATTGTCATCAGGATGTTTACAGACCTGCTGTTCTCGACGTTCTTGTTTCATGATCGCACTTGGGTCTGAAGAGTATTTGGCCACATGGCCCTGGCCGATGCAGGCCATTCGGCTGGCTCTTCTCTGTGATTGAAACTTGTCGGAGGCATTTGTTTCAAATGTTCCTTTCCGGATAGGCACCTGCATATTTCTACAGTGATAACAAGAAGAGGGACTAGGGCTGTATATTTTGTTAAAGACAGGTCACGAGGGTCATTTTTGGCCTACTAATTTTATGCCATGATTAGTTTGTAATTGGCCAAGAGAGCAATTTCAACAAAAATTAGAGAAAGAAATTCATCCTTCCTCCTCTTATTTGTGTTAATGGTTAAATATATGTTACCTTTCCAGAAAGTTATTTTGACTGTTCCGAAACCTGTCACTCGCCAACTGGTTATTTTATTGGCAGGAACTGTGCTGGAAGACGAGTTGGCAGTGAGTGTGATGGTGTGGAAATGAACTTATGGGTCAAACCAGGGTCCTTTGCTGGCTGACCCCTGACTACGAGAACATGAGTAAGTCATTTACTCTGTATGGAATTCCGTTTCCTCCTGTTGATAACAAGCACCATGTCTTATGGCATTAAAACCTGTAATGAAAAATATGTTTTAGAAGTACAGATTTCTGGACTCCCCTTGCCCCAAAGATCTTATTTCAGTGTGTCTGAGTGGGGCCTGAGAATCTATGTATTTTGATAGACGGCAGCACATGGCCCGATTTCCCTGTGTCTCCTCTACAAGGGCAGGGAGCCATAGAACCCATGATATTTTATATTTTTAATAAAATGTTCTTTTCTGATAAAGAAGATGGTTTTGATTTCCCAGTAGCTCAACGCATGAAGAGGTAAATTCTATCCACCTTTGATGGGCTGAGACCATAGAACTACACTGTCCGGTAGAGAGGCCGGGACCCATGCGGCTGAACGAGGGTTTAAAATGTGGCCAGTTGGAAAAAAAAAAAAAAAATGTGGCCAGTTGGAGTTGCGATGTGCTATGAGTGTAAAATAGGCACCAGATTTCAAAGATTTAGTATGAACAAAAGAATGTAAAATATCTAATTACTAATTTTTGTATTGATTAACATGACCTGCTCAAAAATGATAGTATTATGGGTATGATGGGTTAAAGAAAATATAAAGTATAAAGGTTAATTTCACCCGTTTCTTTTTTTTTTAAGATTTTTTTTATTTATTCATGAGATACAGAGAGAGAGGTAGAGACATAGGCAGAGGGAGAACCAGGCTCCCTGCTGGGACCTAGATGTGAGAATCGATCATGACCTGAGCCAAAGGCAGAAGCTCAACCACTGAGCCACTCTGGGTGTCCCTCTTTTTTCTTTTTCATGTGGCTACTAGAATATTGAAAATTACATGTATGGCTTGTATCATGCTTCTATTGAATGACATTGCTATCTGGCACGAGGCAGTTGCTTGAGGGATCAGTGTGCCCAAGACCAATAACATGGATTATTAAATAGTAGCCTTATAAAGTGACTGAGGGTAACCCTACTGGTTCTGACTGAACCCCAGCTTCCAGTTTCCATTTTGACTGGTGGAATTTAGAAGTGAAGGCTTAAGAAGGGATTGAACAGACGATTAGGAGGTACTATTTCTTAAACCAAATGGTCTGTTCTTTAATGCACATCTCCTGTTTGGCCCTACTTAAAAGTAGAAGAGAGTTACCCATTCCCATTATAGACTCAGACTCTCCCACTCTCCCAACACACTTCTCATTCTCCACTTCACCACCACCCCCCAACCCCCCGGCAACCCAACATCGGGCTGTCCCCTTGATGCTCTGAAAACTATTAAATTAGGAAAAAAATTTTTACAGTGATTCTATCCCATTACAGGGAAAGGCGTAGTGAAGTTGAGCTACTTCTATGTTGTTGGCAATAGCAAAAACCATAACCCCTTTGGAAACCGATATGACATCATGCCACAAGAGCCATTAAAAATATTCTTACTCTTTGATTCAGTAAAACCGCTCCTGGGAATAGGTCTGAAAGAAACATTAAACAGAAGCAAGATAAATGTATAAAGATATTCAATGCAGCATTATCTATACTACAAAATTAGATGCCATTTAAGCACTAATCATTGAGGAACAGTTAGGAAAATTACACTGCAACGATTCAATATAATATTATGCATTCATTCAAATTTATAATTATGAAGACTATATAGCAACATGGAAAAATGTTTACAAGATAATGTCAGATTTTATAAAGTAGAACACATAAATTGTATGTAGATTATGATTGCACGGTAACAATTTTGCATGCATATGGAAGACGTAGAAATAATGCACAAAACCAAAATCTGTGTTAGGTTATTAAAAAATAAATCAGAGCATTTACACCAGGAGGCCATGCTTCTTATGGGATCTGAAGATGGGCTCCCACAGTGTCCATAAATCAAATGAAAATATATTTTGTGTGGCTGTGCATAAAATGCATTTTTTTGAGAAGGAGAAGCACAGTTTTTATCAGATTCTCAGAGGATTTTCATTATCACCTCTCTCCCAAGTTAAGAACCAATGCTTAATGATTATTTTTTTGTTTTAATAATTAAAAGGAATCGAGATGTCTCCTCTCCAGATGCTTACTCCAGGGTGAATTGCCCAGTGGGCTTGAGGAAGAGGAAGAGCCCTTAGGTGAGAACAGATTTGACCCTGGTGGAACTTGTCAGGGAGAAAGAGTAAACCATCAGGAGGCCCCACACCTTCCCATTCACGACTCTGGTCCCATCCCCACCCAGCCACCCCCATCCTGAGTACCCATCCTGAGTACCCATCCCAGCCACCACCATCCCTTCCTCTCTCCTCCTCCTCTTTCCCCCACTTCTCTCTAAAGTTCAGTGAGTCCTAGTCAGCCAACCCTGGGTCTCTCTGGATTTTGAATCTAAGAAACACTTGTGTGAAGGCCCTGCAGGGCGAATGGGTTATGCTTTGGGTCTTTGCCTTTCAGCCTCTGCTTTGGATGAACAACACCTTAACCCAGTGGAAGGCTAGAACAAATAAGTATTCAAATACTCTAAAATGAGGAGAGGGTCAAGGCCAGATCTGTGGTGGGACACCAACTGCCCTACATCCCTCAGACCCCGTCACGGCTGCCCACCACACGTCCCACACACGTCCCGCACACGTGGAGGATTGATGTGTTTGAGGACCATTGGATGAGTCCTAGCACTCTTTTCTCTCTTCCGGGCCAATAAAAGAAAATTTTGGTCAAGGTCATTTTAAAAGAACCCTTAAAACAAAAGTCTGGCAAAGATCTTAGCTGTCAGGTAGGATTTAGGTCGTTCTTTGTCGTCCATCTGCCTTGATGATGTCTGAATTCAGTCATCCATCCCCACATCCTCCCTAGTCCAACCCAGCCAGGGCTTCAACTAAGCAGTGCTTGGGAAGACTTTTATTTCCTGAGACTCTTGCTCCCAGCACCCCATGCAGTCTCCTGGGCTTCCTCGAGCTGCAGACTTGGCCTAATTCATTGGATTGAGACTACTTCAATGTTCTATTTAGTCTATTTGCCTGTAAGAGATTAGATGTTCTGTAACGGACACCTATAAATGAGCTGAATAAAAAGAAAAAAAATGAACATTTTTAAAAAAGTAGCCCAGTAGCTCC
The DNA here is from genome assembly GCF_048418805.1 of Vulpes vulpes. Classification (NCBI taxonomy): domain Eukaryota; kingdom Metazoa; phylum Chordata; class Mammalia; order Carnivora; family Canidae; genus Vulpes; species Vulpes vulpes. The sequence continues at coordinate 197,373 of NW_027325740.1, forward strand.
CCCCTTTTCAGAACTGCCACCAGCATTATCCAGTGCTCACTTATTAATGGTCTCACTTCCCAGCACTTCTTTTTCCCCTGACATTTTGGTGAAAGCTTTTTTTTTTTTTTTTTTCTATTCCAGTCTAACATTTGCTCCTTCAACTTTTCTGTCAGATTTCTTTCTTCTCTGGAGACCTTTAACCTAACCAGATACAGCCATCATAACTTTTTCTTCATGTATATTAGCCCCTTTCGTTCTAATCATAGATTCACCATTGGTCAACTTGTGGAGGGAGGAGCCACCAAAGCATCCCAGGCAGTGCTCTCTTGCTTGTCCCTAAGCACCTCCTAGCAGTGGCAAGATGATGTCACAATTTTCTTCCAGACCCATTGCCACACATCATTGTGGTAAGATGTAAAACATTCTTCTTCATGACTCAAGTGACTGCAGTCCAACTTACAGTTTTCCATCTGATGACAGTGGGCATTTGGGAAGCTTGTCCCCATCACCTCAAGGTCCTTGATTATGTACAGTCGATCTTATTTGTTAAGAGGTAGATCATAACACCAGAGACAGGGACTGGGCATCGGATCACACCCTGGCCACTTTCTAGCTGTATGGCCCTTGAAGAAGAAACCAAGGCTCAGTTTCCCTTTCTGAAAAAAATAACACAATAATGGTGCCTGTTTCACAAGGACACACATTGTACATTGTGACAATTGTTGTTACCAGATATCTCTTCTCCCCTTTTATTTATCCTTGATAATAAAATCCTGGAGTTTTAGCTGGGTTCTTGACTGTCTGGAATGAAGACTTTATTTCCCAGACTCCCTGACACTTAGGTGTGGTGATAGGAACAAGTTCTGGACAAAGAAATGCGAGTGGAAGGGGTATGCATAACTTCCTGGAAGTGTCTTTAAAATGAAGGTTTGCACTTCTTTTGTCCTTCACCCTGGAGAGAACTGGGGTACGATGGCAGGAGCTCCTGCAGCCATCTTGGACAACATGGAGCCTTAGGGAATGAAATCCACACCTGACGATTTAACAAACTAGAAAGAGCCTAGGTCTCTAACATAACGGAGTACCGTAACTACCCTGGACTGTTGGCTTCTAGATATTGGCAGGGGAGAGAGAAATACACTTTATCTTATTTAAATACTGTATTTCTTCTCTGTTCCTTTCAGGAATTCTAATTCTTTTTTTTTTTAATTTTTATTTATTTATGATAGTCACAGAGAGAGAGAGAGAGAGAGAGAGAGGCAGAGACACAGGCAGAGGGAGAAGCAGGCCCCATGCACCGGGAGCCCGACGTGGGATTCGATCCCGGGTCTCCAGGATCGCGCCCTGGGCCAAAGGCAGGCGCCAAACCACTGTGCCACCCAGGGATCCCCAGGAATTCTAATTCTAAAGAGGATCCACACACTTAATACATGACAGCTGTCACTTAAGTCATGACCTATGCATTTTAGAGAACCTGTCCCCTCTCCACTCAACACCCACAACACAGCAGAACTTATAGGTGCACTTTTTATAATCTAACATTTATGGAGTGTTAACTACGGCCCAGGGAAGACAAGTGCCTTACAAGGAATATCTCATTTAAACTTCTTAACAACTCCACGAGGCACATACTATTTTTAATCTTCATGTTATAGACAAGCATATTAATTTGCTAGGACCACCATGACAAAAGATCACAGACTGGGTGGCTTACGCAACAGAAATTAATTTCCTCACAATTCTGGAGGCTAGAAGTCTAAGATTGAGGTGTCAGGGTTGGTTTCTTGTGAGGCCTCCGTCCTTGGCTTGCAGATGGCTGTCCTTCACACATTCTTTCCTCTATGCTGGTGCATCCCTGGTGTCCTTTTTTTGTGTCAAAATTTCCTGTTCTTATAAGGTCACCAGTCAGATTGGATTAGGGCCAATTCTAATGACCTCATTCTAACTGAATCATCTCTTTAAAGGCCCTACCTCTAGAGACCGTCCTATTCTGAGGTGCCAGGTGTGAGAGATTCAACAGACGAGTTTTGGGGGAACACAGTTCATAATGATGAGGTAATTCAGTCGAAGAGAAGTTAAGTGATTTTCCCTAAACTCTAACTGTTCGGGTTGTTGAGGTGTGTTTCCTACCCAGGAAGTCTGGTTCCCGAGTCCTTGCAATGAGACATGACCGTGTATGGCTCCCCTTTGCACATTATCATCTATAACATATTTAGCTTGACAATAAGGCCCCAGTTCCCAGAACTCAGGGTATTTAGTGGCCTGAGTGACATTAAAGCTGTAAGCACAGATTATGTAATTACGCTTCTTTTCTGTCTTAACTGTAGTTGTCACCTGCTAACCGTACAGGAGGCCTTCACCCCACATCACCATGCAGGGCAGTGATTGTGTCTTTCTCTGGCTCCTGGGAAGACATGCCCCCTTGAACCCTCTGCTCTCCCCACCAGCCAGCACCCTCAACATGGCGCTACAAGATGGGGCCTGACCACTTCAGCAGATGCCAAGCAGGAGCTACAGGCTTCCTCCACACTGCTTAACCTGCATCTCCACATGCAGTGACCCCCAAAGCCTGCAATATTCCCAAACCCCAAGTTGCAAATCCTACTTTCAACTTTAGTCATCAATAGGAGGAAGAGTATCCCTGTGTCCCTAGCTCCCTGGGGCCTGGGTTCTGCTTTATACCATTAATGACTCCCTTCTACCCATCTTGTTGGACCCTTCTAGGCTCTTGGCTTCTATCCCATCATGGATCATTGACCTGGCATCTTCTTGAGCACCAGCCTCCCTAGAATCTCTGTCACCTTCACTGCCACAGCTTTCTCCTCTGTCATGTCCTGCTGCTCCTAGAAATGGAGAACACAGCTATTGACTTGGGGTCTAAAAGTCAGAGAGAGGGATACCTGGGTGGCTCAGTGGTTGAACGTCTGCCTTCGGCTCAGGGCATGATCCTTGGGTCCTGGGATTGAGTCCTGCATCAGGCTCCCCACACAGAACCTGCTTCTCCCTCTGCCTGTGTCTCTGCCTCTCTCTGTGTCTCTCATGAGTAAATAAATAAAATCTTTAAAAAAAAGCCAGACAGAGCTCTGTTTCCAGCTCCATCACAAAACAGGGTTAAATAAAATCAGCTGATATTAAGAGTGTATATACACATATATATGATAAATTTTCACATCAAGCGTAAGCTATTACCCCCATCCCCACCTTCTACGGATGAAGAGATTGTGTCACAGAGAGGTTAGGGAATTACCCAAAGCCACACGGTCAATAAGAGACAGAACAAGAAGTTAAATCAATATAGTGTTGTCTACAGAACTCACGTTCTTAATCATTATCTAGGTGGTCTCTGCATATCACAACTTAATTTCTTTTTTCCCAGAGAGCACACAAATGCAGACACACGTAGAGATACATACAACCCAAAGACTGGGCTTGGGTGAATCCAAAAGATGAATGAATCTGCACCTAATTTGTCAAAAATTTTGAAATACAAGGTTGAGTTATCCATATGCCATTATTTTCTATCCTGTAACTGGCAAAGCAAGAGGCACCCCTATGGCCTCAGAACTATCCCAGGCTCTTTCATATCTACTATTTCAGTTTTCCTCGAAAAAATGTTCTGGAGTAGGCACTATTATCTCCACTTTACAGTTAAGAAAACTGAGGCTTGGAGGGCTTAAGAAACCTGTTCTAGGTCACCCAGCTAATAAGGGCTGGAGCCAAGATTTGGACACACACTTTCCATACAAAGAGGTGTGCCCAAGTCATAGACTAGGTGACCCCGGCTCTCGCCATGCTGCCTTGCCATGCTGATGCTGCAAGACTTCTGAACAAGGGGTGCCAAGGAGAAATGACAGGAAAGGGCAGAGTTGGCTTAAAGATTATGTGACATTTATATTAGATTTAAAGTCCACATGATTGTATTAACACAAGCATTCAAAAAAAAAAAATTCTGAATCCCAAAATAAACTAAAGCAAATCTCAAGTCCCCCCCTGCAATTTCCCCTCCTACTTGCCAAAACATATCCAATGAAGAAACTCTACCTAGAACATCTCTAAAGTATCTGTGCTTGAAGTGAGATCCATAAAACTTGCATTTACTAAAACCCTGTCTCTGAAAATGCATTAATAATATATGGCCAGAACTTGCAGACAATGTGATCATTGTTATGGGGATTTGTAGCCAAAATATTTCGGTTTGTGGAGACTTGATTTTTACTCAGTGATGACATTTTTCTGTACAATTTTTAAGGAAAGCAGCTGTTCATCTATTTGCTGATATGCCCTGGACCACAAAGCCAACAATGATTTAAACCCAAATTGCTTTCAATCTTCCCAAGTACTTCATTTTTATTATAAAGGGACTAGCTACACAAACGATCTGTCATTCAAGTAGGAATACCCATATGTCAGACCTAGTCAGTATAATTCTCATGCTAAACCCCTGCCAGCAGTTAAAGGAGCTGAATTGTGGAGATAGAGAGCCGCATAAGGAATTGTGGGGACCCTCTCTTCAAGAAAGCCCAACACCCAAGAATTCTAACCAAAAAATCAGGTTAAGTAGAGGTTCCCTGCTGTGTTCTAGTGGTGTTGTTCACGATACACAGAATTTACATATAGGAGTAAATCCAGATTCTGCTACATACTAGCTGTGAGACCTTGGACAAGCTACTTAACTCACCTTGAACCTCAAGCTTGTCCTCTGGACATACAAAATACTTCAGTTTTAGGCTGTTGTGAAATAATGCCTAGTATAGTGTCTGGCACAAGATTGATATCGAAAATATTTTTCAATCTTTTAATCTTTCATAGTTCATCTTGAATTTGAATTTTAAATAATTTTCTATCTAAAAGGGCAAAATCTTGATTTATATGCATTTCTCTGGGAACATATCTGTTAACCAAAATAAAGAGAAGTCCTAAAATTCAATAACAGATACCAACAACATCTAAAATTCTATTATAAGCTTCCAGGTAGTGGTTACTGGAATGCCTCAGGGTTAACTGCCCATTTGCTACTCCTTGCCAAAGACTTACGGGGTTGTGAAGTTTGCTCACTATGAGGTGGGCAGATCATCCCTTCCACCACTTCACTGCACATCAAGAAGAAAATGTGGGTTGCCCAAGGCCAATATTTAATCCAAATGAGTTGAATGACTATGGGCAAGGCAATATTCAAGGCACTGAGGACACAAACATAAATGAGACAAGATCCCTGCTCTTGAGGGGCTCCTAGGCTGGTGGAGTGACAAATGGATAAGCAGAATTTTTGATGAGCTGGTCAACTCTGTGATTGACAAGTGAACAGGGAGCATTATGGGCCTGGAGAAGCTAGCAACAGCTTTCTGGAGGAGATAATGCCTGAACCAAACCTAGAAGAACTCATCCATCTATCTATCTACCCATCCATCCATCCACCCACCCACCCATGCATCCATCCACCCACCCATCCATCTGTCCCTGCATCCATCCATCCATGCAACCATCCATCCACCCGTCCGTCCACTCACCCACCCATCCATCCATCCCTTTATTTAGAGAATATATGTGAAGTGTTTACTATGCCCAAACATTGTTCTAAGTGTTGTGGTTAAAGTGTTGAACAAGCAGATAAAGCCTCTGCTCTCATGGGAATTGCATTCTGCTGAAGGAAGAAAGAAAATAAATAAGCAAACAAACATGTAAAGAGTGGAGGCAGCAATGCAAAATGCTAAGAAGAAAATCGGGAGTGATGGAGGATGGGGGCATGGAGCTGGAGGAGACTATTTTGGGTCAGTGTCCCAGAGAAGGAAATATTGAGTCAAGACAAACCACACAGAGATCCAGAGTTAGCACATAAGGCAGAGGAAACAGTAGAGGCTCTTAGGTAAGAACCAGATGGATCTAACCATAAACAAAATAAAACAAAGCTTAAAGAACGTGCTAAAAGCCAGCGTGGCTGGAGAACAGGGAGAGAGGGAGAGGATGGTTTGAGATGAGGTCAGAGAGAACCATCTCTTTGTCCGTGAGTCACGGCAAACAGTATCCTCAATGTAATGGGAAGCCACTGGGGGCCGTAGCCAGGAGAGGACTGTGATCTGATTTCTGGCTTTAAAAGGTGATTGCAGCAGGAGTTTGGCAGCAGAAGTCCAGAAGAAGGCAACTCTGGGCAAGGGTAGAGAACGCTCCTTCCACATATGTGCCTCCTTGGTCGGTGTTGCCCTCTTTCGCCTCCCCCTCCTCTCCTTCCCATCCCAGCATTGCTCTTGAAATGGCATGAGGTCAGGGTCAGCGTACAGAGTCGGAGCCCTAACAGACGCCACTCCTTGGCAGGGCTCTGCTCAGGGATAATAGCTCCTACTTTCAGAAATGTTGGCCCAATTGCTCTGCTTCTCATGGAACAGCAATGAGACCTTAAGCATATGGCCCTCCTGCATTATTTGCAGGGTGATCACCATGATTCTTTGTTTTACCCCAGATTACTTGATCTTAAAAACATCAGGCAAATATCTTTATCTCCATGAGGAAATTGATGCACAGAGGGGTGAATCAGGATGCTCATGGTCACACAGTTAGTTGGTGGTAGACTAGAATCCCCAGTCCTCCGACTCACAACCCGTGTTCAGCCCACAGTGGTTCTCCATGGGGCACTATTGACATTTCGTGGGGATAGTGCTGGTGGTGAGCAATTCTTCACTGTGCTAGACTGCCCTACATATTGCAGAGCACATTGAGTCTCTGGCCTCCACCAGTAGCATCCAGCTGAAAAAACTTGTGACAGCCAAAGAGGCCCCCACATATTTCGATTACCCCCCCCCCCCCGCCCCAGGAAGGCTTGGTACTGCCCCTGGTGGCAAACAGTGGAGCTCAACGCTCTCTGGTATAGGTGAGAAAACAGAGGCTCCAGAAGCAGAAGGCACGTAGCAACTGCTCACACAGTTGCTGTGCAGGATTTAAATAGCTGTCATTAATCTTCTCCTCCAGCCTTATCTGCTGAGCACAAGGATGCTGACTTGTGCATGCTATTCATTTCTTAAGTCATTCAACAGAAAGTCCCTGACTGCCTAGTAAGTGTGCTGTGCTATAGGCTGAGGACGCGATGTCGAAGAGCAACATGACTTCGGGGAGTCTACAGCGTGGAGAGGAGGGGATGGAGCCCAGGAAGCTAATGTGCAAACTATAAGGCAAGGGTGGTAATGTCAGGATGGGGTCAGACAGGTGACATAAGTACCTAGACGAGGGGTCCTAACCCAGATGTGGAGACGTGGGGAGGAAGGGATTTTCAAGCACCCACACCTGCCCCAGAACTGGATCATATAGGACTTATAACAAGCTTGCTGTTAATGAAGATGTTTAAATAGAAGCTGGATCATCAGATGGTTGGGAAAATGTTCAAGGGGGTTGGCTAAGCCACGTAGGGGAGGTCAAACCAGCTAACGTTCAGCTAACGTCCTTTCCAGGTCTGCGGCCTGGGATTTCGGTCGAAGACCATAAACAGAACATACTCCCAATTTATTTCTATGTTGATATGGGGCAATGAGGTAACCCCACATTAGACCAGGTTGTGAAAGCAAATATAATAGGAATAGGAATAATGTGGTTTTCCCCCAAAATGCATTCTACAAAGTACTGACTTTAAAAAAAAAATCTCCTTTTTCCATCTGTCTGTTTCTACAGGGAGTTGTTTAGGACGGGACTGGGCATTGAGAGGGAGCTAGTAGCCCACAGCACTGAGTTAAAGGGTGGGCTTCGGGGAGACAGGGCAGGGGAAGGGTCTCCGATGGAGGAATTTTTAATTGGGCACTAAGCAATTTTTTTTTTCTCTGAGATAGCCAGAAGAGCCAAGGAGAGCTCCTTACCTCCAATTTACTCTGGTCTCTGCTGATCCAGAGGTTGGCAGCTCAAACGTCACCAGGGGACAGTTCCTGACAACTCTGTGACAAGGGAGACAGTCTCAAGGGACAAGGGTGCCCAAGAGCCACAAACGTTGTTCTGCCTTCCAGGAGGTGAAGTGTCAGCTTTCAGCAAATGTTCCCTCTGTGCAAGGACAGAAAATGCCAGCGAGAGAGCCGCTCTAACTGGGTTAAAAGTCATGTTTGTGCCACTTGAGTCAAAAGGACAAGGCTTGGAAAAAGGAATCAGCCATTGGACAGGGCGATGATTGTGGATTGTTGATGGCTTAGGTTTAAACTTCAGAGGATAAAGCTGTCAGAGGGTAGCTTTTCTTGTTGTCTCTGTATTTTAGATTGGAAATTTTTTACTCAAACCAGTCATAAGCCTGATACCATGGGATAATTAAAGAGTAAGATAATGGCCATCAGCTTTTTTTTTTTTTTTTTTTGCATTCCCTTCTCTGCCCATCATTCATGCTCTATTTACCCCCTAAACACCTCTCCTAATGTCGAATATTCTCTCCAGCTTGGCTTTAACAAATCCTCTCACCAGGGCTGAACTTTATTTTTCATCAGCTTGGTTTTGATTGAGGGAAGCATTGAGAAAAATGGACTCTTCTTTTTGAGGATTTAGATTAATTCACTTTTCGTGTTCAGGGTTCAATTTAGGATTCCAGACATATCAGTACCATCCACTGCCTTCTGGTTCAAAACTCATCACACCTAAGAGAAATTTTTGTCCCGAGAGCCCCCATATTTTCAAGAGTTGGTCTTTAAAACTCTCATCTTCCTCCTTTGCCATCCCCCTCCCCTCCTGCTCTGGACTGTTTGGGTTTTCTGTTATCACTTCCTTTTTTGTTGTTGTTGTTTTTCAGTTTTGTGCCTCTGTTCTTTTATTTCCTTCTTTGTTTTTCCCCATTTCAGCCAAAACTCCACCTGATTTGGTCCCAAGAAGCACCTTCTAGCAAGGGGTGCTCCTTAGGACATAACTGGATTCTGGGACTCCCTGCACATTGTCAGAAATTATTCCTGGATTTTTTTTTCCTGAAATATAGACAATTCTCAACTTGTGATGGTTCAATTTACAATTTTTCCATTTCTCACTGGTGTGAAAGAGATACACATAAAAACCATACTTGGGACCTTGAATTGTCACCTTTTCTTGGGCTAGCCAGGAGGTAGTACACTCTTGTGATGCTGGGTGGGGGCAGCGTGCCTCTGCTCCCAGACAGCCACTGGATCACGAGGGTAAACCACCGCGGCCTACAACCCGTTCGTACCCAGGGAACCACTCTGTTTTTCACTTTCAGTACAGTGGTCAATGCATTATAGGAGATTTTCAACCCTTCATTGTAAAATAGGCTCCGTGTTAGATGATTTTGCCCACTCTTTGCTAAGGTAGTGTTCTGAGTACGTTTGGAAGCTATGGCGGTTGGTAGGTTAGGTGTGTTAAATGCATTTTGGGCTTCCACTATTTTCAACACTTAGGATGGGTTTGTTGGGAAGTACCCGACAATAAATGGAGGGACAGCTATACTAGTTAAATAACCTTTGCTTAGAAATAAATGGTCCCAGGACGCCTGGGTGGCTCAGAGGTTGAGCGTCTGCCTTCGGTGATCCTGGAGTCCAGGGATCGAGTCCCACATCAGGTTCCATGCATGGAGCCTGCTTCTCCCTCAGCCTATGTCTCTGCCTCTCTCTCTCTCTCTCTCTGTGTGACTATCATAAATAAATAAAAATTTTAAAAAAATAAAAATTAAATCTTTTTTTAAAAAAAAGAAATAGATGGTCTCTATAAAAATGTAACATTCAGTAAAACATCCCTATAGAAAATGTAACATACAGACAAAGAGATAAAAATTACCTATTATCTTACTACCTCAAAATGTATACTCTTCACATTTTGGTGTGTTTTTCCCCCAAACACATAGATGTATATGTATTCTGTGCAAAAATACTTATTTTCCTTAACAAAAGTAGAAACTAGAGCACACTCCAAGGTCACTGAAAGGCAGAGGCATGACGAATTACCTCATAGGGAAGGGGCAGGACTCACTTTGCATCTCCAGCCAACTAAGTGTGTGGTTGTCATTCAGCACAAGTAAGGAGTTTAGCTTGGTTTGGTCAACAGGATCACCTGGGATGATTGGAAAAATCCAAATGCCTGGGGTTCACCTACAGAAGTTTTGTTTTGGTAAGTCTGGGGTGGGGACCACATTTTTTCTTCCAAGATCCTTTTATGATTATTGCAATGTGCTGCCAAAGTTGAGGATGATGGCAGTCAAAGAGGCTACTGTTGGTTCTTGCACCATGATTAAGGTCACCCCATGACATCTTATTAATTGAAAGTTCCAGGGCTGATGAGTGACCTCTCCGGTTGATGTGGGAAGGTGTTGTGGGGGTGCAGGGGCACCGGGACTCAGCCTTCTAAGGGCTAATTGGCCAGGAGACTCTGGATTATCTTATATTGTCACTTCATGTCTTCTTGATCCTCTTTATTTTCTGAAATATGCCAAAACACAAACTGAGCTCACTTCACAGCTTCACCTCCTTACGAGGTGCTGCTTCGTCCTCTACTCAATTGACCTTCACTCCCATTGGTCATGACTGGAGTTTTCTAGATTGTTAGCTGTTTGTGGCCTCTTTTGCACCATCTTCCTGAGATACTACTGGCTCTATTCTGTGGGTTACTCTTTGTGCACCTCCTAGATAGCTATAGAGAAATAGATAAGGGGTAGCAAAATCCTTGTTAACCAGAAACTTCAATTTCCAGAACAATGTAGGCTCTGTTTAAATTGTAGGACAGATAATCATAAAAAAATAATCTGATGTCAAGGATTTCACTAAAAACAAAACCAAGCAGTCAGCAAATTTCTAGGGTTTCTTTTTATTTTTTTTTTTTATTTTTTGTATTTTTTGCTTTAGAAAGACTCTGTAAACTAGCTTTAAGAAAAATACTTGTCAAATTAGGTGTGGTTGGGGTTTGTTAACTCAGGATCCACAGATAGACTTTAGTGGGGCGGCGGGGCAGGGGGTGTCTATGAACCACTTGTAATTGAGGGCAAAATGCACGTGTGTGTGTGTGTGTGTGTGTGTGTGTGTACCCAAATGATTCAATGTTTTCAGCTTATAGGGAAATTATTTGAATGGAATTCAGTTAAAGACTGTGAATGGTCCACATCCTGACAAATCCTGGACCACAGTTGGCTGCTCCCCCAGGTTCCTGTCCTTGAAGCATCAATAGCTCAGGATGGTGCTTCTTTCATAGAAAGGGAGAAAAACATTACACTTTAAAATTGTCTTTAGTCTCAAGAGGTGGTGATGGAGACTTGGCACTCACATCACCTAAAGGTACTTTTTTATCTCAGAAACTCCAGTTTCTCCCACGGACACTTCAAAGACTTCAAAGACAACCGGACTTGGGGAGCACCAGGCTTTGGAGATGGGGCACAGAGCATGTGAGAATGCTCTTCAGAGGCAGGAAGGGTGGATGATTCTTAACATAAGTGGACTGTGGATGAAATAAAAACACAGAGTGTAAAAGTATGGCTTATCTTTCTGCCTGTTACCTGGTCCATGTAACCCTATAAAATACAAGTTTTCCGGGGCACCTGAGTGACTCACTCAGTGGCTGGGCGTCTGCCTTTGGCTCAGGTCATGATCCCGGGGTCCTGGGATCGGGCTCCCCGCATGGAGCCTGCTTCTCCCTCTGCCTGTGTCTCTGCCTCTCTCTGTGTGATTCTCTCATGAATCAATAAATAAAATCTTAAAAAAAAATACAAGTTTTCTGCTTTGGTTAGGGAATGGCCACGAAGTATTTAATCAATATTCAATTTTATTAAAAAATTGCCACATACCTACTAGGTAAGAATAGCAAAATTTTAAAGGACAATAGTGTCATAAAATAATATATTCTGCTTGTATATCACTATATACATATAAATATATAATAATATCAATTGTACTTATGAAAATCCATGTAAATAAAATAACATAATGTAAAATAACAAATTCACATATGTAAGTAATAAAATTATATTATAGATTATGTTCTACTTTGTTATATATGTATTAGATATTACATTGCATTATAAATATATGATCATATAAATATTATATATTTAATATATAATTGTATAATTATAGTAATACAGAACATAATTATCATATGCTATATGATATTCTATGTAATTATATGATATATCTGTATTATTGGAAGGAACATAATTAAACCAAACGCCCTTCTTAAAGACCCTCTGGGCCACTGCTGAGAACAACAACTATCTGGCTTCTATTCCCTTCATCCTTCTCCACTCTGCTGCGTCTAGATAATAATTATCTCCTTTTGCCAAATCACAGGCCTTCCTGAGTCCTCTTCCTCTTTATCCCCTCAGCTGCACCGGACAGTTAACCTCCTGCTTGAAACATTAGAGCCCAGGCTCCTGTAAAAGGTTCACTTGCCTGATTCGCCTCTGAACTGCCAGCAAGGTTTTTTGCTTACCTCCTCAGCTCCCTTCCTTCCCCAAGTCTAGGTGGGGATGCTCCCCCAAGCTCCTTGGACCCCGCATTCTTCCGTTAGGCTTTCTACTTTGAGAAACCCATCCATTACGCCGACATCATTTTGAGGCAACACCCCCAGCCCTGACTAACCCTTTGCCCCCAGGACTTGTGACTAGTCCCGACTCGGAGGGCACATCCGCTTGGATATCCTACCATCACGGCAAGCTCACTGTGTCCCAAACCCCAGCCACCTGCAGTCCCACCTACTGTTCACTGCATTCCTGTTCTCCTTGGCTTCCTCTTTCATTCATCCTTCGTTTTCAGGAGCTCTGCAAATCCACCTCCAAGTGAGTTATTTTCTTAAAATTATTTCTTAGATATTTGTATTATTTTCTTCGAATTCCTACTTCCAACATCCTAGTCCAGACTCTAGGACCTCACACCAGCGTCCTGCCACCACATATGCAAGGTGCCCAGTGTGGCCAAGGCTGCTGGTCGACTACTAAGTATCTATTCTCCCTTCCTCACTTATTAAAAAATATTTCCAAATATTTGGGAGGGGGGTTGCTATATGCTCAGGTAAAAATATCTGCTCAGCATCTATGGGTGGGTGACCTAGTTCTACCGATGAGCACTTCTACTAGGAGAGGATTCTGGGAGAGCTATTGCCTTCCTGAGAAAAGGGAAGAAGACCCAACCGGTGCAAGTTTTTCCTTCCTCTGTCTTCCCTTTGCTCCTGCATGGAATGTAGATGCAGTGACTGTACTTAAGATACCATACGTTAGGTCAGATAGGTAAGTTTTAAGTTCCACCTCGAATGCTTTCTTGGATTAAAGCCTTGGGAAGCTGACCTAACCTCTTTAAGCCTCAATTTGATATCTGTAAAATGGATGCAACAGTATTACTAGGCTTTTGGGAAGAGCAAAAGTACTAATACATATATAAAGTGTTGAGCATGGTGGATGCGCAGGACCCCATCACCGCCAATAAGTGGTGGGTGGTATACCAGCTGTTCCCATCTTCTAAACTCCTATTATATTTGGAATAATTGTGTCATGTATTTGTACTGCCTCAGTTTGTCTCTCGGATTCCTTACCCCTTCAGAAACTAGAAGACCAATCAACTCGAGGCCATTGACTATCTTCTCTGCTTATTTTAGAGCCTCCAAACTTCCTTGTCCCATTCTAGGTGTATAGTAGACTCTCGAAAACACTTAGGGACTTAATGACAGATCATATCACATATGTGCTGGAAATCAGGGCTCAAGACAAATCAAGTGTTTGCTGAAGTTGGGAAAACAAGAGGCGATATTCCAAAGATGCTCGTTTTGCACTGAAAACTCATGTAACAGGCTGCTGGGGGACACCTGGAGTGGAAGAGAATTCTCCTTTTGAGAACTCTCCTTTTTGTTGCCTTCTTTTTTAGGCCAGCTGAGGATGGCTTGGGGTTCTTCACCAGGCCCCTGCTGAGCCCACACTCAGCCTTTCTTCCCATCCCCTAAAATGCAAACTTGACTCCAAAGCACTGGGGTGCAAAGCAGACTTTCCTGGACGTGAACATCCTAAACATCCCCTTTGGCATCTCAGTCTTCTCCCTTTGTCTCTTCTAGATGATTCTGTTTCCTGTCCCCAAAAGACTCTGAAAAATCCCCATATGAGGGATCCCTGGGTGGCGCAGTGGTTTGGCGCCTGCCTTTGGCCCAGGGCGCGATCCTGGAGACCTGGGATCGAATCCCACATCAGGCTCCCGGTGCATGGAGCCTGCTTCTCCCTCCGCCTGTGTTTCTGCCTCTCTCTCTCTCTCTGTGACTATCATAAATAAATAAAAAATTTAAAAAAAATCCCCATATGAGGATAATGATAGCCTGCCATCTTCTGGGGCACTTGGCTCCTCTCCCTAGGTTTGTACATCTTTCTCAGCAAACCAAGGTCCTGGTGCTGAGCCATCCTGGGCTTGTGATGGTTGTTTGTAGTCTTATTTCTGTGTTATGTGCCTTCATTTTGATGGACCAGGGCATCTCCCATTTCTGTTATATCACCTCCCCTCCTTTCTCTATTGTTCTCACCTGCACTTGACTCTTTTATAGTCTTTGGCTTTCATCTTGGTCCTAATCATCAGTCTCCACCCTTTGATTCTCCAAAGACCTAGGAGCACTGACGGAGGCAGGGAAGCAGCAGGTCTCCCACCAGGAGTGATGTAGCAGAAAGGGAGCTCCTCCACTGCACCTGAGCGCCGAAGGCCTCTCTCCTTACCAAGGCATGTGGCAGGACAGAGCTGCCCTCGTGGCCTTTCCTGGATCTTTGGAAGTTTCTATTTGGAGAGGGTTGGGGTTCTATAAAGAGGAACACCCAATTCTGAAGTGAGAGAAAGCTCAACTCAGAATAGTCTAACATCTTTATTACCCAAGGTAGTTTGGGACCACAAATATGGAGATTCAAGTATCCATCAAGTCACTAGGATCCCTTGGGCATAGGATCATTATGGCACAGTCCTATCTTCTTTTAATCAAAATGTGTATACATAGGAGGCGTTTACTCTGCTACCAGCACCCTCTGGATTTGCAAATGGAAAAACCATAAAGGTGTGGGGACTGAGGGAGAGAACATCATTCTCTTGGTCATTGTATTTGATTTTGAAAAAGGCCTGAACAGCATGTCGGTCTCCTCCACCTCTCCCTTGGGGAGACCCAGGATCAGGTATTTCGCACGTGAGGACGTGGAACGGTGGAAGACAGAGCACCGCCGGCTCCCCACATCCTGTTATGACTGAGAAGCAAGCCTGCAAAGAAATAAAAATTCTAATGTAGTATTTTTAGGATTTGTTTCAACTTTTTTTTTTCGAAAAGAAAACACTGAAGTCAATGTATAGATCATTAGGCTTCTCAGGACAATGCGTTCAGATCCCCTTCTCCCCTTTTCTCCTCTAACTCCCATCTGCCACCACCAGCTATTGTCCTAGGTGTGAGTGTGTGCATGAATGGGTACACGTGTGCATGCTTGAGTGTGCACATCCATACGTATGGGATCTCGAAGCGACTTATTACTGCTCTTGTGATTCTCTGGGATCATTTCAATTACGGAGACTTCTTGCCACCTTGCCTCCCTCCTCACACCAAACTGCTATTTTGTGCCTCTGTTGCAACTGGGTCATGTTTTTTACTTTACCAAGAGGAAGCAAGGGGCCTTCAGCGGGAAAGCAAGAGGTTTCCAGTGCTCACCAGATACAGATGCTCAGGAAATGGGGGGCTCCTGTGGCTCTACGTATAGGGAACTTCTCAGCGAAAGTACCACGTCCTGTGTGGGAGGCCCAGTTTACTCCTCACTGTCTCCCAGACTGCCTGACTCCAAATGACTCCTGGAATAATTCAACTTCTTATCTATAGGTACGAGCCGGCTTCCGTGAACCACCAACTGCTCGATTGCACAACTAATCGGTTATATAAGAGGATCTTAAGAAAGAATAAAATCATGAGCACTGCATAACTGCCTTTCTCCAGGCTCCAGCCCCGGACCCAAGGAAGGGGCCCAGTTGGGGCAATCGGTCCATTTGTAAACAAACTATGGAGCAGACCGTTTGTTTTGCCAAATGGAGTCCAAGGACTATATGTGGTCTTTAATGTTTCACTCAGACTCCCCAACTCCACCCCACCCCATCACCCCAAACGCAGGCCCTAATTACATTGGATGAAAATAGAAGGCTCCTCATCATTTATTTATTTTTAGCACTTGCTCAAACTAATTGGTAGCCCTGCAACCCATACATAATACAGTGATCTAGAAGAAAGTGACAGCTATTTAATGACGGATTGTATCGTCTGAGGACAGAGATGATGAAGCTTACTGTGCGGTGGGGCTTATCTGACTGTCTGCCATCATCTGGGGCGGGGGGGGGGTTCAGATTTTCAGAGACACTAGGTCTTCAAGGATTACTAACCAGAAATTCATAGCCAAAGCTCAGCAAGCCCAGCTCTCTCCTTGTGTCTTCACTTGGCCAGATCTGAGCCTTTGAGAGAAGGAGGCCTGGCTTTTAGGAGGGCTGTGTCCTTGACCCCTGTACCTCTCTTGGCCCTGTGATGGAAAAGTGAGAAGTTTGGGAAAAGCCAGAATTCTGGAGTCACACAAATCTGGGAGGTCTCAGCTCAAACCTTTCACATATATCTGACTTTGGGGGATAAGCAGCTGACACCTTCAGAGCAGAGCCTTAGTTTCTTTATCTCTCAAAAGGGGGAGAATAAGACCTGCCCAACCATGTGCTTTGGTGGAATAACATGGAAACACCAACGATGGTGCCTCATACAAGCTTAGTCAGTAAAATCTTTTTCCTTCTTTGAATTTACAGAGTAGATTCCTTAGGGAGCTATGAATGAAATGCCAGGTTTTGCACTTCCTTTTTGCTTTTTATAAGTAGGTTCATAATATAGACAACATATCAAGATAACATATAAGATACTACCGAGAAAGCGCTGGAATTTTATTACTGATCAGACTTGAAAATGTGCTCAAGAGCTATGGAAAGAAGCCCTCCTTTTGAATCCCAGGCTAAATGTGTGACCTTGAATAAATTATTTAATTTCTCTGAGTCTTAATTTTCTCAGTCTCATAGGGATTATGTGAGCAGTAAGTAGAAGAATAAGTATAAAGCAATTATTAATTAAGTGCTTGAAATGGAGTAGGGGCCCCACAAATGTTATTTTCTTTTCCTCGTTGATTATTACTATATTAATTTTTACTGTTTTGAGCTGCAACTACATGTTCAGTCATTTAACAGGGTTTTTGGGCACCTACCATGTGGCAGACATGGTACTAATTCCTGGGGATCATATCTTGTGGCTTGAAGAGAAAGAAGATAAATTGGCAGATAAAAGTTTATATGATTTTGTTTTAAACGTATGGGATTCCATTAGGCTCATGCTACTACTTTGTGCTACTTTTTTCATTCAAATGTATTTATTTCATGGAAAACTATCTATATCATTATACGGAGAGCTTTTTTGTCCTTTTATATAGCTGTATATTATTCAAAAACATATATATATACACACACATACACACACCCCGTTTTTTAGCCATTCCCTCGTTGATGGACATCTATGTTTTCTACCTTGTTAGGAAGGATGGGAATTGGAAGATGATATCTTTGTTCCAATATTATTAGATGATAATTTTTGTATATTACATTCTTTTTTATATTCTTAATTTTTAAATTAAATATTATCGACCCACAATATGACCAATTTCATGATTTTAAAAGGTAATTTGTTTTTCAGTTGCCTTAATCTTTCTTGACTGATATTTGCCAACTGTTCATCAATTATTCCAGAAACAGTCTGATGAAGTTTTGTCAAGTGAACCTTTCTCACTTTCTGGTGCATTTCCTCTGGGTGGGCTGTCAGGACCCAAGGTAAAGGGCAGGGTGCAGAGTGAAGCAGATGGAGGTTTGAATTTTGGGGCTGATTCTTGTTAGGTATGACCATGGAAAGCTTGTATTGCCTCTCTAGGTCTTACTTTTTTTTTTTTTTTTGACTGCAAACTGAGGTTAATAATTCCTACCTCTTTTAATTTATTTGTATGTGTTGCTCATTTGGCAGTGTACCAGGTCTATCAGCTTCAAATCCCTGAAAGTACCCAGAAGTACTTTCAGAATCTGCTTAAGAGTCTCTCTCTGCTCCATCCCCCCACTGTAATCTGTATTCCTTCATGCAGAAGACTTCCTAGGAGATGCATTCCTTTAATTAAAACACCACACTTTAGGGGCTCCTGGGTGGCTCATTTAGTTAAACATCTGTCTTTGGGTCAGGTCACGATCCTGGGGTTCCGGGATGGAGCCCTGCATTGGGCTCTCGCTCAGCTTCTCCCTCCCCCTCTCCTCCTTCCTCTCTGCTCCTGCTCATTCTCTCTCTCTCTCTTTCTTTCAAATAAATAAATAAAATCCTTTTAAAAATCGACTTTATTTTTCAGAGCAATTTCAGGTTCAATTTCTGCAAAATTGAGCAGAAAGTATGGAGAGTTCCCATATACCCTCCGACCCCACACAAGCATAGCCTCCCCAACTGTCAACATCCCCCACCAGAGTGGTACATTTGTCACGATTGATGAACCTACATTGACACATCATTATTACTCCAAATTCATAGTTTACTTTAGAGTTCAGTTTTGATGTTGTACATTTAATGGGTTTGGATGAATATATAATGACATGTATCCACCAGTGTAGTGTCATACAAAATACTTTCAACGCTCTAAAAATACTCAATGCCCTGCCTATTCACCCCCTCCTTTCCCCCCTGACCCCCAGGCAACCACTGATCTTTTTATTGTCTCCATAGTTTCTTCTTTTCCAGAATATCGTGTAGTTGGAATCACAGTATATAGCATTTTTCCAACTGGCTTTTTTTTTTTCATTTAGTAATATAGGTTAAGGTTCTTCCATGTTTTTTCATGAATTGATAGCTCATTTCTTTTTAGTGCTGAATAATATTTCATTGTCTGGATATATCACAGTTTATCCATTCATCTACTGAAGGACATCTCAGTTGCTTCCAAATGTTGGAAAATGTGAATTAAGCTGCAACTAACATCCATGTGTAGGTTTTTGCGTCGACATAAGTTTTCATCACATTTGAGAATACACCAAAAACACAATTGCCGTGTCACATGGTATGTTTTGTAAGAAACTGCCAAACTGTCTTCCAAAGTGGCTATAGCATTTTTCATTCCCACCATCAATGAGTGAGAGTTCCTGTTGCTTCACATCCTACAGTGTTTGGTTTTATCAGTGCTTTGGATGTTGGCCATTCCAATAGATTTCTGGTAATATTTCACTGTTTTTTAAATTTCCCTTTCCCTGATGAGGTATGATGCTGAGCATTAATCTCTTAATTTTTTATCCATTTTATTGGTTTTTAGCATGCTTGGTTATTAGTATTGACATTCCATTGCAAAATAATAATATTTTCCACACGGGGTCATTATGAAGAAAAAAAGAGAAAAGAATGGGATCATTTTAAGTACATGTCTTGGTTTATCCTCTTCGTTTCCTTATCTTGCTCAAGTTTGATAAAGCCAAAGCTAGAGGTCACTTTGATGGAAAGTTAGTGCCCAGGAATCTTTAAGTTTCCTGGAACAGTTGATTTCAAATAAGCAATGCCTTGGGAAAGTGGAGAAGGAAACAATCAACTTTGCCTGGGGAGGCAGAAGAAATGCTATGGTGCTTGGAATACAAGCTCTCCTCACCATCAAATCATGGGCATGTTCAAAAAGAAGGACTCTGAAGATAAACTGCTTAGAATTGAACCCCAGCTCCACACTTCATCAGATATGTGACTTTGGGCAAGTTACTCACCTCTCTGTGTCTTGGTTTTCGCATCTGAAAAATCAGGCTAAGAGCAGCCCAAATCTAGAAACAAGCCCCATGCCCATGAAAGAATGGATAAACAGACCATGATATATACACACCACACTGTGGAGAGTATTACTCAGTCATCAACAGGAATGAAGTATTGAGACATACAACATGGATGAACCTCAAAAACATTATGCTCCATAAGTAACCACAAGCAAAAGGTCACACATTGTATGATGCTCTTTATATGGAATATCCAGAGTAGTTAAAGCTATAGAGACCAAAAGCATATTGATAGTTCCCAGGAGGAGGGGGTATGAGGAGGGACCAGTTCACTGGTACAAGGTTTTCTGTTGGTGAAAATGTTCTGATGAAAACAAGACAGAAATGGGCATTGCACAACATTGCAAATGTACGAAAAGCCACTGAATTGTATGTTCCTAGATGGCTGATTTTATTTTACGTGAATTTCACCTCAATAAAAATACTCACTGGATATGTTAGACAGATTTGACATAGCTGAGTAGTAAATTAGTGAAATGGAAACTAGATCTCATTCAATTACCCAGGCTGTAACAGACAGACATGGTATGCAAGATAGTTAAAATACACAGAGTGACAGTGAGGTGGTCTAGAGTTCCAGAAAGAGATAAAAGATTTTGAAATGGGAAAAGGCATATTTGAAGGAAAAATAATTGAGAATTTTCTAGAAATGTTTGTTGAAAGAGTTCAATCCTCAGAACCAGGAAGACTAAAAAGTCCCAAGAAGAATAAATAAAAAGGAAATTCACACCAAGGCATAATCTAATAAAACTGTAGAATGCCTAAAGCAGAGAGAGGATCTTAAAAGCAACCAGAAAAAAACAAACAAACAAACAAACACCACTTCCAAGGTAGTGGCCATCAGACAGATGGTGAACATCTCAATGATAGTAGGACAAGACAAAAGATGGATAGGAAATATGCAATGTGCTGAAAGAAAAAGTGCTATCAGTGTAGACTTTCAAAGAAAGCAAAAAATACCTTTCAATAATTAAAGAAACATACTTTTATTTTTAGAGAAACAAAAATTGAGAGTTTTACCACCAACAGATCCTCGCCAAGGAAAAATCTAAAAGATTGACTTAGAGGGAAAAATCCTAGATATTAGTAAATGTTGGGTAAACCTAAATGTAGTGTGACTCAACAACACAATAAATTAATGTGTAAGTTGAATGATGAAATAAAAGGTATAACTAAAATACTTGCTAGCAGGATGCCTGAGTGGCTCAGTGGTTGGGCATCTGCCTTTGGCTCAGGTCATGATCCCCTGGGGTCCTGGGATGGAGTCCCACAGCAGGCTCCCTGTAGGGGAGTCCCTGCAAGCTTTCCTGCTTCTCCCTCTGCCTGTGTTTCTGCCTCTGTGTGTATGTATGTGTGTGTGTCTCATAAATAAATAAGTAAAATCTTAAAAAATAAAAAATAAGATACTCGGTAGCATTTAAGTTGTGGAGAAGGTGGCAAGCATTAAAATATTACAAGGTCTCCGATTGCCTGGGCAGGAAGATAAACATAGGAAGTGTGTTAAAATACCTAGAGTGCACACTCTGAGAAGACCACTAGCCAGCCCTTATAGCCACTGTCCTTTTCTTATATGATAACGAAACTGGTTTTCAGCTGGCTACATGACCATTTTTTTCAGCCTTTGAGGCTGCAGTGATTAATGTGTAGTGAGCTACATTTTTATTCTCAAATACAAGCTGCCCCTCTTTGTGGGAGGATCATACCTCCCATCCCAGTGACATCAGGAATCTGTGGTGCCCTTTCTCTGGGAGGATTCTCTCTCCACACTCTGCTGACGTCAGGCTTGGTCATGTGACTTGTTTAGTCAATGAACGGTCAGTGGCCATAAACTATGACTTTCAGAGCAGAGGCTTTCAAAGCCCTCATGAAGGTCCCTATCTCCTTTTTCTTTCTGCCACATTCTACAGCACTTCAGAAGGCACGGGTCCTTCGGCCTTGGTCAAGGATCAAGAGCATAAGCTGAAGTGGATGTGTAATATGAATGAGAACCAAATCTGCTTTAAAGCCACTTAAATTTTTGGAGTCGCTCCTTGCTATAACACAATGGCCTCAGGCGAGTGACATGGAAATTATTACCTAGAAATAAAGTGCTACCATCCCAGGAACAGTAACACCAAAGAAACCAAACCACCCCCAAACTTACAACATATGACATGGGCTTTCAGAAGAACAGAGTCTGGAGGGATGGCAGCCCACGTTACGTGGTAGCGGAACACTGAGTAAACGTGGTTGCCTGTGCTCACCTGAAAGCTAAGAAAGGAAGGTGCCCACCAACTGTAGGGGTTAAGGTGAAGAATGTGGGAAAACAGAATGAAATTCCTAACTCAGCCCAGATGACTAATAGACTGCAAGGTGACGATATCGGCAATCACAGGAGTAAACTCAAAATCAAAAGGACATAAGTTTTCAGATTAGAGGTTTTTAAGACTCCAGGTGTATGGCATAGGGACATCTCTAACACATAAAGACATGGGGAGGTTGAAAATGTGAGGGGGAAGAAGATAGACGAGGCCCACAAGAGCAAAGGAAAGCGGGTACAAATATCTACCTCCACATTTTTTGTACTGTATGGACACAGCTAGCGCATCTCAAACGAAGACAAATTTCAACGGGGAACAAAATCCTGCAATTCCAAGTCAAAACCAGAGGCCTTTCTCATGGGTTGAAATGTGCCTCTCTAAAATTTGTATGCTTAAGCCTTACCCCCAGGACCTCAGAATGTGACTGTACTTGAAGATAAAGCTTTTTAAAGAGGTATGTAAGGAAAAAGGAGGTCAAGAAGACGGGCTCTCATCTAATATGACTGGTGTCCTCATAAGACGCATCTTGGATACAAAAGGAGACACCAGGGAGGCCTGACCACAGAGGAAAGGCCATGCGAGGAGGCAGGGAGGAGGAGCCATCTCCAAACCGAGGAGGGAGAGGGGCCGTCAGAGACCAGTGCTGCTGACTGACACCTTGACGTTGGACTTCTAAGCCTCCAGAACTGTGAGAAACATAAATTTTCATTCT
This sequence comes from Vulpes vulpes, assembly GCF_048418805.1. Taxonomy (NCBI): domain Eukaryota; kingdom Metazoa; phylum Chordata; class Mammalia; order Carnivora; family Canidae; genus Vulpes; species Vulpes vulpes. The sequence continues at coordinate 220,139 of NW_027325740.1, forward strand.
TTGAGGCATCCAGGCTACGACTTGGTCTGTGGTACCCAGTTTGCGGTACCTTGTTAGGAACCCTAGCCAACTAACAAAGCCTTCAATAATAGTAATTAATAGTGATAGCACCAAAAATGTTATACCCTAGATCATTTCAGGCCATTTCCTTTGGAGAATATGAAAGATCAAAAAAAAACAAAACAAAACAAAAAAAAAACAAGTGGCCATGTGCTCTGGGGAGACATCTTTTGGCAAGTGTCTCCTTACAAAGACACTTTTAATAATGTGCCTTGGCACAGAGGTAACCAGCATCATGCCCTGGGGCCGATCTCACCATTGTCCTCCTCTGTGGGCAGCCGAAGGGAGCCAAAGATCTAATGCTGTCCAAGGGAGTGCCATCTGGGAGGACATTTCTAAAGAAAACAGGGCGCTCTGGCTCCGAGATTTGCCATTCTGATCCAGTTTAATTGTTAACATTTATGAGGGAAGAAAGTCCTTTTTCTTTCACATCACATTGGGCTGGAGCCAAATGTGATTCTACATGCTGGTGGCGGTGGGTAATAGCAATATCATAATAATTGTTGTAGAGAACATTTCTCTCCTACCAGCTCTTGCTGAACATATTTAGATTCCAGAGATAGCATTAGGGGGTGAAAATATTTGTCCTTTAAAGACTTCCGTTTCAGGACTTCCACTGCTCACTGGCTTTATCATTTGCTATTCATACATGTTAATCAAACTGTTCACATGTTTTTATTTCTGCCTATAACTGGATTCATTTAGAAAACACTTCATATCATCTCCAAGCTAATTATTTCATTTAAAAAAAAAAAGGTTTCTTTTTTTTTTTTTTTTTTCTTTTCTCATCTCTCTTCTTTCAACATTGAGGTCATGTCTCTCATCTGAAACTTCAATGTGTGCTCGCTTTACGTTTCTATAAATTCATACATTGAGGGCATTTCATTTTGGTCCAGTGTTTTTCCCCCTGGGAAGAGAAAGTTGTATTTATACGCTCCTAATAAATGCAAGACTTTGTTCTGCTGATCTTGCCTTTCTTCTTAATCCCTCGGGGTGGTGGCTAGAAATCTGCGCAATCCTTGTTTAAAAAAAAAAGTAAAGAATGAAAGACAATATGATACAGTTGGTCTCTGTTGATTACTTAAGGAGTCTGGTGACTGTGAAAATCCTGATCAAAGGCAGGAGACAATAAAGCCAATATTGTGGGGGGAGAGGCTGTAGGGCAACAGGGTTTAAGAAAGAGTGACAGAGCTTTGCTAGCATTTCGAACTTCTTCTTATACCTTTTTCCTTCCCTTATTTCCTTCCTTCCTCTTGCTTTTCTATCATTCTGGGGATTTTTTGCATTTATTTTCTCCTTCTTTCTCCCTCCTTCCTTCCCTCCTTCCCTTCTTCCCTTCCTTCAAAGAAGGAAACTATTAAGTTCAATCATAAGTCAGAAATGATCGAATATCACCAATTTCATACACTTTGACCTGATGCAACAAACCAAATCCAAGATTTAAAACCTTTAATTTTTTAATATATATATATATATATATATATATATATATATATATATATCAAGAAAAGAGAGTAGCAGTGCAATATTATCTTAATAAAGTTTTTACCTTGAGAAGGCAACGCTGTTTAGGACCGAGAGCTAGGGCTGTGAACTTAACCAGGCCTGAAATGGAATCCCAGTTCTACAGCCCGCTCTTTGCAAAAAACCTTGCTCAAGTGTCTTTGTCTTTCTGAGCCTCATTTCCCTCATCTATGAAATGGGGCACATGGGATGTATAACAGTAATAACAGCAATGTAATAACAGGACTGTTCTGAGGGTTGATTAAGGTGAGTATAACAGGGCATGTCACCTTATAAAGTGACATGTTATTATGGCATGATACATATATATGTCTCACTATTTTATGGTGTGTTTAGGTGCTTTGGTGATTAGAAAAATGCAAATTAATTCAAAAGCTCTACTGAACACTTGTCGTCTTTGGCCAGTATATACAAGGTGATTGGAAAAGAATTGAACACATCGGGGAAATCTGTATCCCTTGATGACAAGCCAACATGTAGTAGGCACCAACTTGTACCTGCTTTGGCGTTTCACATGTCTTGAGAAAACTGTGAATTATTTTTCTGTCTCATTCAGCACAGCCCCAAGAAACCAATAAAGAGAGTTGGCTGAGAGCGGTGGGTTCCTCAGCCATGATCTGGCACCTTCTTCATAAATGATGGAAGAGGATACTTTCTTGCACCCTTTTCAGACCCTGTTGGAGGCAGATAAGGTAAAAGGATGAAACTTTGGCTTCCATTTTCAGACTCACATGGTAGACGAAGTTGACTTTGCAGGTGTCCCAAATTCAGTGGTAAGGCCACGTTCATTTAACCAAAAAAGTTAATCTACATAGCATCCACATAAAGGCACCAAATACCAACATGTGGTGATTGAACACGCAAGGGATTCCCCAATAGTTAATGTGTTTTGTGCCATATCACACAAATGGGGTTGTAGGCCATTGTGTGAATGTGTGTGTGTGTGTGTGTGTGTGAGAGAGAGAGAGAGAGAGAGAGAGAGAGAGAAAGAGAGAGAGAGAGAACATAGTGTCAGGAGTCATAAGTAAGGATATACTAAGAGATTTTCCCACAGCTCCAGGAAAATCTCATTTTCCAGAAGGGTAAAGATCCTCCTCATAGTCCAGAAGTTCTTTCATGAATGTATTCCAGGGTACTGAGTTGGGGGCTTTTCTGTTTCAATATTGACTTAATTCTGGAATAGCAGTGGCTGCCCAGGTCCTCAGATCACCATTGACATCTTACAGGGATACATCGAGAATCTCACAATCCTGAGGAAAAGAAGGAATTCATCGTGGCTGCCATTCCAAACATTGGCAGCAAGCACCATGCAGAGTTTAGGATGAATTGACGTGGGGCCGTACATGGAATTTTCACCCAATTGTAGAAATTATTGTTCCTTTACAACTTTGGTTTTAACTATGTGCAATTGTATAACTTGATTGTCAATAACATGCTTTTAAACATGTTTAATTATTTTCGACCTTTCATCTTCACAGTCAATAGCAACTGCCACTCTGCTGTAGGTGTCTGAATGATTTTGGAGTTTCAAAAGGAAGTCCACATGCTTGGGGAAGTTGGAACCCCTGTCCGAGGCTGGTTGACTGAGCTCCGCCTGCATCTGGATCATACTGTGCCTGAATTCATCAGCCACTCAAGCCTAACGTTTGCTCCTGGGGAACTTCGTGAAAGGTGTCCCACCCTTGCTGGAGCATCGTTCTCCAGAGCAGTGGGTCATTAATAAGCCCCCATCCCTCCTCTGACTGCTCAGGACACAGGTCATCTTCCACGGGACACATTAGTCACCACCAATGACACTGCACGATTTCCCTTAGTTTGACACGGAGACATGCCTCCTTAGGAAAATCATTAGTTTTTTAGAATGGTGACCCTATTAGAACAGAAAACCTGTCACATTGCAGCCCACAATCAGCAAGAACTGGGCAGGAAAAAAAATAACTAAGCCTGGGTCCTCCATGAATTCCTCCCATGAATGGCCTAGGCCAGGCCTGAGAAAATTCCAGAAAATAGAGCATGCTTCACTGGCTTCAGCAAGGGCCTCGCTATACCTGCCAGCAGAGCCCCCCTCCCAGCCGCCCTCTCCCTGTCTTTGTCCGGCTGCAGGCCCTGCTTCTTGAGGCCTCCGGATGCCACCGTTCCGGATGCCTCTCCTTGGCTCCAGCTGGAGGGAGAACGTAAACACACATGGCCTTCCACAGCCCTCGCCAGGATCCAGAAATATTTGGCCACGAGTGCTCTCTTATTTGTGGTTATTTCTTGCTTTTAATTTTGCAGCCGGCCCCAGACGCTGCCCACAAGAGGCTACTGCCTCCCAAGCTGACAGCTCTCAGTGAGGGTGAAAAATGTCAAAACTCAGCAGATCGTCTGCAGCAAGACAGGTCACCTCCTGAGAAGGCATACCGGGGCTCAGCCTCTTGGAGCAAACGTGTACACCCCAGAAGAGCTAGTCAGTCTGACCCACTGCCCCCCACACCACCTCTCCTGGGCGCCCCCAAGCTTCCTGCCTCTTTCCTCTCCACCCAAGGGCTCCTGGGTCCTTGCTTACTGCTGCCACTGTGTCAATCCTTTGGTTGTGGGTGCCCACCGTGTGACCCGCCTTCTGCCCAGGGGAGGGCCCCACGCTGACTGCGTGGGTTCCAAGTGCTGAGCCTGCCGAAGGAAGATTGTCTGACCACAATCCACCTGGCATCCATCAAAGACAAATAAACAAACTGTGCTTATCACCGAGCTGCCTGGTGTAGCCAAACTGTAAATTAGAACTGCAACGGCCTCCCCAGCAACATCACGTGGCCCCGGGGCGAGGCCTTAACGTCCAGTAGGTGTGGTTGAGCGTCACCCATCATGGCTTTAGCTTGGCTGTGAACTTTGTTTCACTTTGCCCTTGATGGTTGGAATATATACGTATGCACGCATGTGTGTGCTAACAACTATCCGCAAACAAGCCAGGATATACCCAGTGGTTGCCTTTGGGTGGTGACCGTGGGCCTGTGGGCACTTTTGCACTCTTGGTGCGGTTCTGTATTTTCCAAAGTTGACTGCCATGAGGACTTCATAATGTCTAGGATTCTTAGAAATGTGAACAGACCATTTCCTTGTGTGGTGTTTGAAAATCAAAAATCCTAACTTATGTAATGGGTGAGGGAAGGTAGGAAACAAGGTGAGCTTCGTTGTAAGGTAGGCGCGTTTCTGATTGTCAGGCCAGAGCACCCAGGCACTGAGGAGGGCACTTGATGGGCTGAGCACTGGCTATTAGACTATATGTTGGCAAATCGAACTCCAATTAAAAAAAAAAATTGCAAAAAAAAGTTGCTGCTCTAAGCAAACTTCCCTGAGCAGAGCCATCTTTTGAACCTGGGCTCTGTGTCCTGTCGTCCGCCTGCCTGAGAGCTGGCGAGCTCAGGCTTCCTGATGAGACGGAGCTGATCTTCCTGTGGAGACTGTGCTGATCTCCAGACCGAGGACGGATGGGAGTCAAGGGCTTTCTCCTACCTGCCTCCCACCAAACCCTTGCCAACTTTGCCCAAGGGAACAACCTCAGGACTCCCAGGGTGAAGGCCGAAGGGCCTTCAGTTATTTTTGGATACACCCTTTGGCCCTTCCTACATTTTCTGAGCAGTCTCAGAGGTGAGTGAGCTGGAATTAAGGTGCTTTATCACTTCATACGGTGCCTTACTCAAATTTATGAACCAGAGGACAGGCTCTTTGTCAATGTCTGTGTCCATTTGACCAAAACAATCCACCAATCCAGGGAGTCTCTGTGTACACAGTGCCTGACAGGGTTGACCGAAGAGCCAGGTTGCTTTGCGAATTGTGTAGACACAGTTCTCATCAAAGCATCAGCCATCTCTGTAGCAAAATAAGCCACGCCGACGGATAATGTATCGCAAGTATATCCAGGTGGTGGTGATAGCGTGAAACATTCACGGTTAATCTGATTGACTTGGCACTTGAATTGAGGCTGGAGATGGAAAGCCTATCCCGGGATACTCCGATCCCTCTACGTGAGCAAGGACAGCTGGAGTCCCATTCGAAACCCATGTTCAACCAAAGGGTTGATTTTATTATTATTATTTTTTAAGTTTGGTAGTTATTTTGGAGAATTTGCTCTAGTGACTTTGAGGAGGTTGGCGTTGAGCTCCGAGAAAGCAGAGCCTCCTTTCTTCTCTGCTGGCTTCTGAAATGACTCTGCCAAAAATTCTCACACACATACACTGCAGAGAGGTAATCACCAGAGAAGTCTGGAAGCCAGGAATCACGGGGCGAAATGCGAATCCGCAGGCCTTCAGCTGTGATGCGGCATTCTTAAATGCCTTAAATGCTGAAGTCATCTCGTATTTTCCAGAGGCCCTCAGATCTGCACGTCGATATATGAACTGGGAGGCTAATACATAGCTATTGATTTCTCTGAGGGGCGAGTGTCAATATTTACTATCCCAAGAGGGGGCAACTGATTGAGGCAAAACCAAAGTCACGGTGGCGACTGCCAAGGTCATGGCTGAGCAATAATCCTGCTCTTCACAATACAGGTCAACGTCTCTGCCTCCAAGTGGTGCCAGATAATATGGAGGGTGGAGATTTCAAATGGTCCTCTGGACGTTAACCATCTCCATCCCCTAGAAGCCAGGTGATGCGAAACTCAAGGTAACTGAGCGGATGTCTTCTATCACATAAGCTTTATCATATTAAAATCATCTGGGAGGATGGGGGCTTTTTCAAATTAATTGTTCCGGACTGCCTTCTCCAAAATTGTGATGCTTCCACGGCAGTGTGTGCCCCTGAGAAACATTGCCAGAATGCTGGCGATAGATCCTTTTTCTCAAGTATGAAGGGGTAAACCAGAAAGTTCAGAACACCTGGCTTCAAGATAAAGTCCATTCACATTAAGAAATGGACTATGGTGATTCCTAATCCCAGCTGTACATCGCGGTCTTACCTGTAGAGATTCTGATCCGAGTCCATTGATCTGTGCCAAGGCATAAATATCTGTGTTTTTGTAAAGTCCCGGTGGCTCTACTGTGAAGCCAGTACTGAGATCCATGTAAGATCCTCCAGCTACTTTTCCCATGACATTTCCTCCCCCACTACACACACCCCATATCCTAGTCCTGTGTTTGCACCTACCTCTTTATACTTTCTGTAAGGTTTTCCCTACTCATATCCGGACACTGAATCACCTAGTCTTCCTTCGAGCCACAGGTTATGGCCTCTTTTTCTTGTGTATGAAGCTTTCTCTGACGTGGACCCCACTCTTAAGTCAGATTTCACTTTTTCCCCCTCTCGCCACTCCTCTAGCAAACCACTCATCACACCAGGGCAATTGTAAGTTTACAAAAATCTCTTCCCCTGGTGGACAGTGGGCAAGAGATCACGCATGAATCCGCTGGGCATTGAAAACACACCCACCCTGTATTGCTTAGTAGCACAAATCATAGTAGTCGCTCTATGAATATCCATTGCAAAGATGGACAAGTTGTGAGTTCATGTTTCGGATTAGGGTGTTTCGTAAATTAAGGAAGAATTCTCACTATCATTTCTATATTTTGAGACAATTGGAGTATATTTTAAATGAGAAAAAAAATCCCAACATTTTAATTTGAGCCTCTTTGTGTACATAGACCTGGGCCAAATGTCCCCTCTGGCCTTACTCCCTATGGCATCCTCTTTGGGTTCAGTTGGAATAACTCACATCATTTCAGCCCTGAGCACCCCGTGTGCTCACACAGACTATAACCCTATTGCCTGACAGGGACAATGGCAGATTTGCATGCCCACAGAAGGTGGATGGAGATCACCCATGACTGTTTATGTTGGGTAAGGGGGTCCCTTTCTCCTGTTTCAGGCCTTTCCTCCAGGCTTGGCTATTCTCTCACTTCAGAGTCTTCCTTCTTTCTATTCGTTGTGTAACGGATTATTGAGTGCAAAAATTTTACATCATGAGTTAGTGTTGACATAAAATGTGTTACATGTACAGAGATGAAACAGATCGGCAGGCTCAAAACCACGTCAGCACCCAAATGTGCAGGATGGGTGTCTGTGGCTTAAAGAACATCCTGGAGACAACAGTGGGTCATCTTTTAAGAAACGCTGCATCACCAACACCTTGGTGGTATGGATGATAATTTTGTGTGGAAAATCCTAAATTTTAATGGAGCCGAATAGAAAAGTATTTAAGAAGATTCATACTTTTTGTATAGAAGCTTTAGGAACATCTTAACTCATGTGTTTCTATTATGATTTCCTTTTTTATGTACGTGCAAGAGTTACATTTGGTGAAAACGAGTCTCTATGTAAGAATTCTTTTGATATGTCTAAAAAATTCAAAGCTTTGGTCGTAATTTAATTTGCTATCTTCTTAGCAGTGCCAGTATAAAATAATAGTGCCTATATTAGTTTGCTAGGGCTGCTAACAAAGTACCCCAAGGGGGTGACTTCAACAACAGAAATTTATTTTCTCACAGTTCTGGAGGCTAAAAGTCCAAGATCAAGGTGTTGGCAGGGTTGGTTTCTTCTGAGGCCTCTCTCCTTATCTCGTAGAGGATGTCTTCTCCCTAAACCATGGTCTTCTTTCTGTACTTACCTATTTCTGAATCTCCTCTTCTTATAAGGACACCAGTTATGTTGGGTTAGGACCCACCCTAATGACCTCATTTTACCTCATTTAAAGATCTCATCTCCAAATGCATTTCATTTTGAGGTACTGTGGGTTAAGACTGCAATACAGAATTTTGAGGGAACACAATTCAGTCCATAACAGTGCCTGCTCTAAAGTCAATGGCTTCTTAGTTCAATAAAATTTTGAGTATAAACCACAGAGGATTGTAATGATATTAAATGAGTCCCTGGAGCATAGGAAGCTGTATCTGAGCCTTAGCTGTTTATTATTACCTACCTCACAGGGTGACTGAGAAAGCTAAATGAGATAGCACCCGCAAAGTACATAGCACAAAACCTAGCACATGGCAAGCACTCAGTCAGCATTGGCTACTGTGATCATTATTGGTTGGGAAATATTTTCATACAAGTAAAGAAAAGTTATCGAGAAAAAAAAATCACAGTATGCCTTAGAAATCAGAAATGATTTTTTTTAAATCGTTGATTTTGATGATGACATTGAAAAACCCTAGTGCACAATTAAGAAAGCAAAAGTTGGTAGTTATGACTTCAGACATAGTGCTTATAAGATGACTTTAATGTGCAAAAGGGTTTTGTAATTATCTAATTGTCTGGCACCACCTCAAGTCCTATTTTTTAACCCCTTTGTGTCGAGCCAAAGACATCTCCGGCAAGTATGACACACTGATGCAAAATGCATTAAGCTTTTACGGCACAGCCTCAAGACCACCAATAGCATCAAGAGATTAATAATTGGAGTAAGAAAGATAAATGTCTTTTATAAATAATTTAGCCTATCATTAGAAATTAGAAACTTGAGAGCCCTGATACTTGGGAGAGTAAACAGTAGCCTGCCTTTAATGGGCTATAATTTTAAATAGGAGGAGGATGTTGCCAGTTGTCACTTAGATCAGCTTAAAACACACTTCTCAATGAAAACCAACTCCCTCAAAATGAGGTCACCTAGTTGAGTCAAGTCTGAGATAAATAGAGATGAATATATTTCTGATCTGATTTAACAACTGATTCTGTTTATCGTCCTGAATAAGAAAATTGACTTCTTCTTTACAGATAAACTTGTGAAGTTTTTCAGCTTTTCACATATATTTTATCCTAAACTAGGTATCCCCTCACCAAGCCATACTTTTAGAATGCTTCATCAGTCCTCAACACTCAGAATTTTCCACTGAGTCTACCTTTATTCAGAGGTCCCAACAAATGCTAGAGCTTTCTAACATTATCAACCAATTTATTCTGTGCTAACACAAGAAAACTAGTGATTATGGTCCTAGGAACTTTGTTTATTTTATACCTGGCCTTAAGTGTGCAAAACACTCATATTTGCCATCAAATTCAAGGGAGTGGTTCAAAAGATTGAAATTTCCATCCAAGCAGGCAGGAGAGAAGGAGGAGGGTTTCCATTTATAAAAGAAGGGTATAGGTCTGTGGCGGAGACAAAGTTGTGTGCTTACCAGGCTCATTTCATGTTCTTCCTAAGCTCACAGCCAAGCTACATTTCCCAACCTTCCCTGCAGTTAGTGGGGCCATTTGACTGAGTCTTGGCCAGTGGAATGCATGACTCCATTGGGCCTAGCCCTAAAACTCCCCAAACCATCTTCTACTCTTTCATCTACCATCTGCCACCTGGGTGACAGTGCAAGCCTGGAGACCACAATGCTCAGGCCAACTTTGCGCTGATGGTAGAGCCATAGTCTAGAGGGAGCCTGGATCCCAAATGACTGCAGAGAATCGGCTTCCCCCATTAAGCCTTTACAGACCATATTACACTGTGATATGACTGAGAAACACACTTTTACTGTGTGAGGCCACTGAGATGCAAAGGTCATTTCTTACAGTAGCTACCCTTCCTTGCCTTGAATGCTCCAGGTATTAACCTTTCTGAGAGGCATATTACAAGGATCAACTTATTTGTTTGCTTTTCATTTATCCAACAAGTATTTGTTTCAAATCCACCATGCAAGAGTTACTCTGCTAGGTGGCAACTCATGAAGCACTCTGACAATAGTGGTTAAGGCCCTGGACTTTCAAAGCAAAATAGGAGTTTGGATTCTGGCTCTGTCACTTATTGGCCATGTGACCTTGAGCACCTTAATGAGCTTCTCTGTGCTTTAATTTTCTCACTTGTAAGATGAAGTAATAATAATATTGACCTCATAGGGTTGTCCTGAGAATTAAATGAACTAATCAGTGAGCATAAAACCTTAGCTCCTTATCTGGTATATATCTCAATAAAAGTCAATACCCTTGTTAAATCCAGACAAAGCTCCAATTTTCCAAATTAAACATGAAATAAATTATTATTAATAGTCAAATTACTAAATCTAGTCTACTTGAATGGCCACGAAGCTCAGATCAATGTTGCCTCTGAAAGGGACCGAAGGAGTGTGCTCATTAAAACAGATTCCCAGCACTCACTCACATTTGGACATGGAGGCACACCCTCTGGCAGCGCACATGGGGAAATCTCATTTTAGCAGAGGAAAAGTATAAAATTACTGGCAAGTTTATTTGCAGATTTGGAAGTAGAAAAGAGAAAGAAAATGGTAGTTGTAGGAAGGCTTCCTTCCCTCAGAGAGCCCTAATCATATGTTTTCTTGGCACTCTGAAGCTTTTCCAGGGGGGTGGGCCCATTGAATAAATACATGTTTCTCTTTACTTTTTCAAAACCCAGTAAGGCAAAGACATGTTTATTTAGTATTTTCCCATTTGTTTTCATAGCCAAAAGATATGTCTTCTGGGCAGGCAGTTCCTTGAGAAGATCCTGTTTACCCCATTCTGCCCCAGTCAAGAGTCTTTTTGGAAGAAAACACAAGATGCCATTTTAGAGGAAGGATTCGGTGGGCTGGCATTCAAAGACTCCATTAACCTAGAGTAAGAGCAAAAGAAAAAGACAGCACACAGCAAAACCCAACCCAACCAACTCTGGATAAACTGACTCCAGGCCCAGAAAAATGTCTTCTTAAAAAAGTTTATAGTATGGTGTTCCCCCACCACCACCCCGCCCAGGCCTGTTGCCCTGGGTTCCGTCATTGATAGCTAATGAACATGAACTTTTATGATGTGAGTAGGGGAATGGAAGGAAATGGAAGATTGTGATCAAACAGAAAGTTGATGACTCGCTTCAGGAGAGAAACAAAACCCACGCAGTTCAAATCATCTGCTCGCCTCCTCTGTGCCCCATGGATTTTACCAAATAGGAGCGTTAAGGCAGAGATACTGGGGCCTTAAAGATGGGAAGGCAGCTGCTCCCTCCCAAGCAAGCCAGGCAGATAGCTGAATCTGTTTTCTATGATCGACCCAACCCAAGGGATCGCATTGTCCCAGACACCAAAAAAAAAAAAAAAAAAAGAAAAAAGAAAAAAAAAAAAAAGGCCAGTGTGAACTTTATTTATTTATTTATTTATTTATTTATTTATTTATTTATTTTCAGTGTGAACTTTTAAAGCCTCCTGTTCAGCAGTTTGCATAGGACAGAGGACAGAGCCATTTGTGAGACAGGCACAGATTTGTGACTTGAACCTCAAAAACTGGAGAGAGATAGGAGCAGCCTGTCCTTGGCACTGCCCTGTAATGTGATGAGAGATGGTCAGCAAACATCTGTACCCTTGCTCTCTGGGACTGGGTGCAGATAAGGGCTCTCTGGGACTGGGTGCAGAGAAGGGCTGGCTACCCCTGGCAGCTTAGATCCTACAGTTTCTGAAAAGGTGTTTGAACATTCTTGGGTCAGCTTGACTAATCGTGTTTTCTTTATAATGGTTTTTTGCTTTAAGCAAGAGTGTATTGAAGAAGGAAGGTCCGTCACTTTAGCATTTGGAGTCAGAAAATTAGTCCAACAAGTGGAGTTAATTGATCACCTTCTTCTTTTTTTCCTCCCAAAGATTTTATTTATTCATTTGTGAAAGACACACAGAGAGAGGCAGAGACATAGGCAGAGGGAGAAGCAAGGGCCCCATGGGGAGCCCAAAGTGGGATTCGATCCCAGGACCTCGGGATCACGACCTGAGCCGAAGGCAGACACCCACCCACTGAGCCACTCAGGTGCCCCAACTGATCACCTTCTGAAACCTGTTTCAGCTGATGGGGTCTAGGATCTTGCTAGTGACCCCAAGACCTTGCAGGAGAAAGAGGATGACTCTGTCTTGGGCTCACTTACCTCACGCCTACGCTCCATACCTACATTATGAGTCTTGAGGTTTAGAACTGAGCAAGGCCTCGGGAAGGCTATACAGCAACAGGAAACCCCAGAAGAAGTCCTTGTCAAGGGGAACTTTCTGGGTCCAGAACTAACTCCTCCTCCACTGGACCACTTTGCTATCACTCTTGGCCGTTTGCAGAACTTGAGCTCCAGATTAGAACCTTGATATCAGATCCATTAGGTGTGTTACATGTACCAGCTCAATTTAATCTTTATGGGGTCTCCATGAGGTAGAACGATTATTCTTCCATTTTATGGAAGGGAGACAGAGGCTCAGAGAATTTGGGTAACTTCCCCAGGGTCAGGCAGCCATGAAGTGGCGGAGCTAGGATCCAAATGCAGGGAGCATGACCCCAGAGTTTATGGATTTTACTAACTTACTACAGCCCCTAAAATACAAAACCCCTAAGATAAGAAGGGACGAATATTTGACATTGGAAATGCTGGAAATCAGTGGGGGAAATCATACCCTTCTTAGCTCTCTTCACATCACGCTTCGTAGGACTCCATCAATTTCTGTAAGGCTCTCCCTGCTAGATACCCCAGGACTGCTCTGCTTTAACTAGTTTCTCCTACGTCTCTGTACACCTGCCCTAGGACATCATCATCCTGGCAGATCCAGTACCACGGGAGGAAGCTGCTCTCGCTCCCTCCAACTAAATAAGCATATTCACATTTTCCAAGATCCCTGATTATGAGCCTGAATAGAAAATTTGGTTTCTGATTAATAAGCATCCTTGCCTTTATGTTGCTACAGAAAGCATTTGTGCTAATAATATGATGCTTAATAATGAGATGTCTATCAAAGGAAGGGAATGGCAATGGGGAAACAATGATGTTGGACCAAGTTTAAATATCATGCTATTCTAAAAGGCTTCACCCAAAAGGGTCATGCCCAACTCACTGGTATCTGTGAAAGGTGTTGCAAAGCAGATTTTTTTTTCCTATATTGTGAGTGGTTCCAGGGTGCTTTTCCTTTTTTGCTTTTTTTTTTTTTTTTTTTTTTTAGAAAAGTCCTATGTCTGGAAATGTTCAGGCATCAGGCTGGCGGAGTTTGGTTTGGTGACTTTGCTGCCAAGTTCAGGACAAATGTTTTTCTCCCTCTGTTACCATTAGAACCTTCATCCCTGCATTTAGAACCTGACATGTGCCAAACTGCCCAATTAGTCCTTGCCCGTCATTAAAGTGTGCAGCTAAACACTGGGTTTGAAATACATCATTGCAACTGTCCAAACACAAACCCAAGTGTATTCAAGAGTCCCGGGGAGGATCAGGGTGAGGGGCGAGAATGATTCGAATTGGCCAAGATTCAAAATGCCATTTAAACTTAAGCATAAAAAAGGTTGTGCTCATGAAAAGAACTGGATTGACATGCATAGAACACAAAAGCTCGGTCCCATGTTTCCTGAGTTTCTGAGAGGGCCTGCCCCTCTTCCACCTGCCTGTGTGGCTCATTGTAGGGACAGAGAAGAGGTGCTGCTTTGGCAGAGGCCCGGCCAGAGGTGTGCCAGCAGACCGATATCCCGGCAATGTTGTCTTTTTCCAGCTCCCCACTCCTGAAAACCAGCTTGATTCTAGTCAAATCAGAGGGAGGTTGGAGGTGATAGGATTTTATTTTCATAACAAATAAAAATATTTGACTTTTCCATTTAATTTTGCTGAGCAACCTAAAAGAGAGAACCATCGCACCATGTAACCTAGTCTATCTGGCCAAGTTAATGTTAGGTTGGTGCTATTAGGAACAAGTGACTACAAAGTTGCCATGACTTAACCCAACGAAGGTTTATTTCCCAACATACTACCTGCCCAACATAGTTCAGCAGGGATGCTCAGCTCATCACAGTGTTCAGGGACCCACTTTGGCAGAACAACCGCCATGGGTCAAATACTAGGGGGGGGGGGGGGGGAAGAAAGCCCTGGAGGGTCTCAGAATGGCCACAAAACGATCTGACCTGGAAGTAACACAATGTTATCTGCTCAAAATTCACTGGCCAGAACTAGTTACAACACAAGAAGGTCAAGACACATAATCCTATCTTCCGGCATTAATGACTACCACTGACACACTCCAGGTCACATCCCTAAGTAGCAAAGTTGGAACTCCCGACTCTAACTTGGCTTTAAAACAAAAGTACAGCTCACAGACTTATGGCCCAACCAGGTTACGGAGTTGATCAAGAGGGGCTCTTAAGGATGGGGGAAAGGTAAGACATGGATAACTCTCTACAGCTGAAAACTCCAGCTGCGGTCAGATATGCCATTCCAGAAGAGAGCAGAATCCCTGATTTGGTCCCAGAATAACTGTTCCCCTCGTTCAGCTTTTTGAAGTTTTCCAGATTGGAGAGAATTTGGAAACATACTGAGTCTTTTGGATGCTTCCTGGCCCAGATGCCCTCGCCTTCTGGGTAGGAGAAACACAGATCCTTAGAGCAGAGCAAAGGCCCTAGGTAACTATTTTCTGACATCAGCTCCAATACAGAAATTCTGCAAGAGGTCTGTGATATAGGCAGTATCTGCAAACTGCGAAAGAATACTTCTTTGCCAGGTGTGTGGGGCTATTTTTAGAAATGTATGCAGATCTTGTGATGTGCAAGATATACATCCAATTAAAAAGGGGCACTGAATGTATTTTATCATTACCTATTTTCTCAATTGACAGCTCCTCAAAGCACTTTGAGCATAATTTGGGGGAGGAGTGGGGAACAATGGTAGTCTGACAACTTTTTTTCTTTCCCTTGTCTAAGGATATAAAGAAGTCCTCGTGGCGCTAGAAACCTCTCTTTACTGAATAGGGTGCTATTGTGATGGTCTTTTCTCTAGGCTTTCTTGGACCTTGTTGGTGAAATTTGTTGACAATGAAAAGCAATCGGGAAACATTTCAGTAGCTGTTTCTGAAGCTGGCATTTGTCTTCCAGGAGAATGATTCCGGTGAGGGAAGGGTGAGGTAAGGAGGGTAAGCAGCATTTTGAGAGTACCAGCCTCAAGCTACACAGAAACAAAACCCCTGCCTGCTGGCAGGTCAGTGCCTGTGACATTTGGTCAAGGGGCATCATGAAAAGCACTAAATCAACAATTATAGAGCTGAAATAGAGAGGATTGTATAACAAACCCTCCAGCATTCGTTGTGATGACTGAAAGTGTGCCATCACCTGTTTCGGGTGGGTCAGAATGATCCGCCTAAAGTCATGGATGGTGTGGAGGGCAGGCAGAGGGCACAAGGATGCCAATATCTCAGCCTGTGATCTTCTATCATGTTAGCACGGACGATAATTCCAATGGTCTGGCCACTTCCATTTATGGGGTGGCTGGTAGTGGTGTGGGGTGAAGAATCAGAGAAGCTCCTTAAGTCCATCTCATTCATATTCCTAGCCAGCACTCTCCCTCTCCTTGGCGGGGTCTTCTGAAAGGGCAGAGAAGGAGTTCCTGAGGCTACATATCCCCCATCGCTGCCTACATAGCCCCCATCTGGGAAGACCTCTGTATCGGTCATTTTCACCGTGAGAGTGACCACAAGACATTGTATGAGCTTTGCAGATGAAACCAACCTGCTGCACCGGTCACCATTTACAGGGCCAAGAAAAGGTTTGTAAACTGAAGGCAATCATTTATGACCTGAAGCCGAGGGAGCATCTCTGCTCTGAAGCTTGCTCTGAGCTCTGCCCCGTGGAGCCATGACATCCTGCTTAATCCACTCAAATACTCTCTTTAGGGAAACATCAATGGTAGGTGGACAACACGAGAGCCTGTCATTTCAGATGAGGTCACTGCCACCGTTCTTGAAAGCTCGGGCATAGGCTATTGTTGGAATTTCTGGGAAGCAGAGTGACTACATAGCCAATAAGGCCAACGAAGTAACTTCCTGTGTCACTGTGAGTCCCCTAGTGTCTTTGTAATAAATTCAGATCAACTAATAAATGGCACTCTTCCTTTTGTTCCTCTCTTTAGAAATCTGTCAACATTATGCATTTGCACATAAGCATCCTTTCATCTTAATGGAACCATGAGCAAAGGTTGAAATAAAAATTCCATCTTTGGATGATAGAGCCCTGTTTTTCCACATGGTTTTCCAGTCAATGGTCTAAATTGGTTGCTGTGAATTCCCCTCGCCGGCCCAGGAGTCAGGGCTGGAAAGGGGAGAAAGGGAGATGGGGTCTGTAGCTGCTGGGTGTGAGAAAATCCATTGCACCATTTTGGGTAAACACAGACTCAGAGCAAAAAGTACAATCCAAAGCAGGCTGGCAAGCTCCAGATCCCAAGGAGAGCATCTGCAACCTGCCTGAGCAATGGGAGCAGGAAGGCCAAGAACAGACGGATACAGGGATACAGACACCGACTCCCAGAGCTGGGCCCCCTGACAGCAGCAACTTGGAAGCAGCTGTAGATGCAGGAGATGGAGAAGGAGAAAATGTTGGGACTTCACTATTCGGGGCTGTAAGCCCCAGGGCCCCTTGGAGTCAAAAAGTTACTGGAGAGTAAAAGAGCGCTGGCAGCCAAGGGGATTACACCAGCCTTCACTCAGCAGGCTGTTTTCTGATAGGATTAGGATCACAGAGCTCATCAGCCAGAAGGCACCTCTGAATGTCCAGGGTGAGTGGTTTGCACACACAGAAATAATCCACTGCCGTGTCTCTCGAGGATAATCCTGGAGCCGGAACTGCAGTGAGGCAGGGCTTGCCGGCTGCCTGTGAAAGCGAACAGGACACCATGAGCTAATGGGGTGAACCCAGATGACAAGAAAGGACTTAGAGAGGGTGGAAGGACCTCAGAGCATCTCCTGGCCAATGAAGGCGCTCCTTGAGGCATGCAGTGGGAGACAGCCTAGGGATGGCCCAAGAATCTGCATCCTGAACTAAATCCCAAAGTGGAGCCACCAGCGACATTCTGGTGGCCGGTAGGTGTAAGAGGACCGGTGCGTGTGGCATCCTGTTGACATAAGAAGTACAGTTTGCACATTTCAGATGTTTTTGTAAGACCTCAGTAGTTTGTGGGGTTGGAGAATGAGTTTGGATAAACAATGGGCTGGCTTGCGTGGCCGGCGTGCCCTCATGTCAGGGGTCTCCCACACAGATTTGCCCTTGGCCTGGCTGAGTGTGACTCTGTGAAATGAAGGTCAGCGCTATGTTGGTAGGAAGTCCAGATGCCCTGCTGTAGGGTCTCACTCTTATATTGTCATGAAACCTGCCCTGTGAGTTATGACGTCCATTGTTTCTGAAACAGGTCTAAATAATGTTTAGGAATCTTAAGTTTTAAAACAAAAGTTTTACCAGTTATAAAGACAACACTTTTAAAAAAAAGATTATTTATTTATTTGTTCATGAGAGACACACAGAGGCAGAAATGTAGGAAGAAGGAGAAGCAGGCTCCCTGCTGGGAGCATGATGCAGGGCTCGATCCCAGGACCCCGGGATCACGACCTGAGCCAAAGGCAGACGCTCAACCACTGAGCCACCCAGGGGCCCCTAAACACAACACTTCTATTTTGGAGTAATAATTCCCATTTGGACGTCTTCTTCCATACAATAAAACTTGATTTCTTTTTTAAGTCAATGTCTCTCCAGACGTGGTCTTCAGAAATGGTGGTGGGGGGGGGTGTTTTCAAATACATTCTTAGGGATCTATATGAATGGTCTTTTTTTTTTTCCCCTATGAAAAGTGAAAAGCTCTGTTTTAGTGCATTGCAATATAACAGTAGTTTTAAATATAGGACCCAGAAACGAAATCTTCCTTGGCTTTCTAATGACTTTAGGTGGAAAATCTCCAAGGATGAATATGTTGTGTGCCAATTCATTTGAATTCAATCCAATTCAACAAGTATTTATTGAGCTGTGGTCCTAATGCTATAGCGGGCACAAGGGAATAGAGAGTACTAAGTTTCTGGTACTTTGGGGAGAGAATTATCGTACAAGAAGCAATGGGAACATTCTCCCTGGAGGAGCCAGGACAAGCTTCTTAAAGGATGAATTCACCAGGATGATTGGCAGAGAGAGAGAGAGAGAGAGAGAAGGAGATAGAACATTATAGACACAAGGAACAGCTTGGACAAAGACACGCATGGCTGATAGTTTGACATGACTGGAGCAGAATTTTAGGGTAGACAGCACGAGTAAAGTGACTAGGAGGATGAGGACCTTGTGAGCCTTGCTAAGGAGCTTGGGCTCATTAGTAGAAGAACATGGCAACTGTTCTGTGTTGTGATGCCTTTGTTGTTGTTGTTGTTGTTGTTGTAATGCCTTTTGGGGATCCTGCTCCCTATTTGCCTTTATATTAGTCTGTTTTCTCTGGAAAGCTTGAGCTCTCTCAAGAGCCACATGTATTGGTCTCACAATCCCGGGTGTAAAGAGGTAAAAAAAAAAAATGTTACCAGCTTAGCAATGGCACCAGAATTCCAATTGGAAAAAGAAATGTCTTTGTTGGGAAAGCTATGTTGATAAAGCCTTGTGGTAGATCCACACACCTGAAAATTTGTCATTTCAAATATCAGAAAAATGAAAATGATTTTGCCCTGCTGGGGAGAAAGAATTTGGGGCTTTGGAGGGGGAATCAGTCCAAAAGAGAGGTGCTGACAAGGAAGGGGAGAAGAATATGGGAAATGTTGTAAGGATATCTCCCAATTCTACAATTTTTTAAAAAGATTTTATTTATTTATTCATGAGAAACAGAAAGAGAGAGAGAGAGAGAGGCCGAGAAGTAGGGAGAGGGAGAAGGCTCCTCACAGGGAGCCTGATGCAGGACTCAATCCCGAGCTAGAATCACACCCTGGGCCAAAGGCAGACGCTCAACCACTGAGCCCCCCAGGAGTCCCGCAATTCTACAAATCTTGAGCATAGTCTGTAAAATCCACAAATGCTCTATGAAAGTGATGTTTTTGTGGTGGGATACTGAGAGTAGGTTTGAATTTCAGGGCAAACTTGGACTGGGATGTAGGATGGAAGCTGCATAACAGCATGTGTTATGGTGCCTGAGGTGGTCCTAACAACAAAAGCCTCAAGGAATGTGCGGCCATCTCGGAAAGGGCTTTGGATTCCTCACTCTATGGTTCTGAACTAGGTCTTGAGGGGTATCTGGGTTAATTTTACGTATCCACTTGGTTAGGCTGTGGTTATTTGGTCAAAAACCAGTTTTGTTGTCATTGTAAAGATATTTTAGATGTAATTAACATTTATAATAAGTAGACTTTGAGTAAAGTAGCTTACTCTCCCTCATGTGGGTGGGCATCATCAAATCACTTGAAGGCTTTAAGAGCAAAAACTGACGTTCCCAAAGAAGAACAATTCCGCCTACAGACTTCAACATGGAAACCCTGGCTGAGTTTCTCATCTGATGGCCTGCCCTGCAGATTTTGGACTCAAGACTGCGACATCAGCTCTTAATTTAATTTCTAGGCTGCCAGCTTGCCTTATGGATTTCAGACTTCCCAGCCCCCACAATCACATGAGGCAATTCCTTTAAATCTCTCTTCAGATAAGAGAAATAGAAATATAGCTCTCTAGATGTAGACTTATAAATAAGATATGAATCTACCTCTGTCTATCATCTATCTATCTACCATTGCTTTTGTTTCTCTGGAGAACTCTGACTAATACAAACACAAGATGACCCCAAATGATTGTTCTGTGAAGGGCAACAATACGTTATTTCCAAGTCCTCGGCAGGCACAAGCGTTTCCTCACAAGTTGAGAAAATTCAAAAGGAAAGGGACTCAAACATGGTTGCTCCTTGGTTCATCAGGATGCTCAGTAAGTGCTCTGTGATATATATTGCGAGATCTTGCTCCAATAACATCTCTTACTCCTTCTCTACTGAAAGGATCCTAATTTTATCTTGATCAACAATGCTTAAACAAATATTTAATTTCCCAGCCTCCCTTGTAGCTATGGGTGGTCATGTGGCACAGTTAACAGCCAATGACACTTAGGCCATCATGTTTGGCTCTTGAGAAAGCTTGTAACAGGATCAATCTGGCTGGCACGTTTCTTTGCTGATTTGCCCTTCCCTCTTTTGCATTCGGCCTGGCTGGAATAAAGATGCAAAGCCTTATGGTGCAGCAGCTATTTTGTAATCATGAGGATGAAAGACACTAAGAATGGCAGAGCCCAGAGTTACAAGGACTCTGGGCAATTGAAGACATCCCCGACCAGCTGTATCTGACTTGGACCACCTACCTCCAGGCTTCTTTTTTTTTTTCTTTTTTAAGATTTTATTTATTGATTCATGAGAGACACACAGAGAGAGAGGCAGAGGCACAGGCAGAGGGAGAAGCAGGCTCCAGTAGGGAGCTGGATGTGGGACTCAATCCCGGAACTCTAGGATCACGACCTGAGCCAAAGGCAGACGCCCAACCACTGAGTCACCCAGGCCTTTCTACCTCTAGGCTTCTTAATAGAAGAGGGCAATAGACCTCTTCCTTGTTTATGCCAACCTGATCAAGTTTCCTGCTACTCGTAGCTGAACGTGCTCCTGACCGATAATGCCACAATCTCAGTCACTATTGGATTAAGCGATGGGATTGTTTCTAGAAGGCCACCGGGAAAAAGAAGAGCAAAGGGCCTGATGACCTGATTATTTTTATAGCCCCCCCCCCCCTTTTTAAAAGATTTTATCTATTTATTCATGAGAGACGGGGGTGGGGAGAGAGAGAGAGAGAGGCAGAGACACAGGCAGAGGGAGAAGCAGGCTCCATGCAGGGAGCCTGGTGGGACTCCATCCGGGTCTGCAGGATCACGCCCTGGGCTAAAGGTGGCGCTAAACCGCTGAGCCACCCGGGCTGCCCTACAGCCCTTTTAATTAGCAAATTAACTGAGCTTAAATGATCATATCAACTTGGCATCACCTTGAATGGAACATGGAAGAGGTAAATTTCTATGGGTTAGAGTTGAGATTTGGATGAAGAAGAACTAAGGGTGTGTCATCACCAGGTGGGAGTGGGAGGGAGCAAGAGGGAATTTTAAATTATAAATGATGATTCTAAAAAAATAGAAGCATAGTTAAAGAAAATAAGAAGTCTACTACAAATGGCATACCTTGATCTGTAGTCCAGAGGTGTCTGGTTTAAACAAAATAAATGAATACCCAGGAATATGACCATCGCTATGTTCATAAATAGACTCTGTGTTTTGTCTATACTTTCCATCATTTTTTCACTTTATTTACTCGAACATTCATTCATTCATTCAACAAACGTTTGTTAATGGGTAGGAACCAGGAACACAAGGATAAGTAAGACAAAGTTCTCATCCCTCCAGAGCCAAATATTGAGGGAACAGACAGGATTGTGAGCAGATAAATAACCAAACAAATCTCTAAGGAATATAGAAGAGATAAAAATAAGTCATGAACCACAAAGACTGACCAGAGGAATTATGAGTGACTGATCCCATAGCATAGGAGACATTTGAGCTGGGGTTTGAAGTTTAAATAAGAGTTTCCCAACTGGAGAAGGAGGAAGACCATTTTCATTTCCTAGATCTTCATCTTTGGAAATAGATATTAAAGGAGATTTGACCCATTCAAATATCAAGGGAGGCTTCTCTGAGGGGGCTTCCCTTCAGCTGTGATGTGGGTGATAGGAGTTAATGAGAAAAAAGAGAACTCTGGATCGAGGGAGCCCCAGAGGCAGAGCATTTGACAGGCAGAGGGGTTGAAATGGAACTCATATCATAAGGTGGAGAGAGGTATGAGATGGGGCTAGAGAAATATTTAGGAAATATTCCAAATGATATAGGTGCAGACCAGGTTAAGGAGGGTTTTTGGTTTGGATTTTTTTTTCTTTCTTAAAAACAATGAGAAGTCATTGAAATGTTTTATGCAAGGGAACCACCTGACCATCTCAATTCCTAGCAATCTAAAGTGCTTAGACAAAGGACCCCAGGGATTCTGAATTCCCACTGCAACCTCTCTAAAGCCAAGCTCAGACTCATTGGTGGAACTCACCATAGGTATCAGAATATCTGGCCTTCTCTAGTAGTCCCATAATTCTTCTTCTCCATAAAGGCAAGCATACTAGCAAACTTTAATAAGTGTCAGGTCTACTTATGAATAGCCATTGCCCTTTAGATTTGTATGGGAAGCCCTTTCCACTCCAGAAGCCATCCTGTCAGTCTCTGAATGGCATCCTACAAAATCGAGTGTTAGACAAAGCATTGGGAAAATATGCAAACAATCACTGGAGGTGATGATATCCACACATAATACAATCTCCAAAGAGCAGGAGCTGGAGCCCAGCGGATACCACTGCATTGACGGCTTCATTTTATTCATACCCTACTGCATATGTCACTTCCCACAGTTCGGATGTCAGGCCGTGACCTGAATTTCCAAGCTTGTTGCTCATACCATCAACCATTAGCTTGGAACAAGGCAAGAATTTAAACATGCAAAACTGGATTTGCATATTCGGTGTTTTAGGTAAGAAAGATGCCTTGGATTTTGGCCCAGTTGAGAAGGAATTGCCATTCTTTTCTCATTAATGTCATCCTACTTATAAGAACATGTTGACACAAACACACACATACACACACAGGACACAAAGAAATTCTCGAAGGCTTTCCAGTGACAACCTCTTAAGAAACAAAGCTCTCAGAAGCACATTTTATTTGAAAAGGTAAGGAGCTAAGCTGGAGGGTTAAAGGAAAGAAAGCCAAGGCTGAGGAATATTGTAGCAGACACGCCATGATTCCTCGCGAACCTCAGAGTTTTCTCTAGGGAAGGAAGGACCCAAGGTCAAATAGAAAAGCATGGGAAAAAATGAAGTATGGAAGCAAAAGAGCTGGAACAAAATTCAAGGCAGCCCACACTCTAACCACTATACATGACCCATACAATTACCTTTTTTTAAAAAATGCTTTTTATTAAGACTATATTTTTTAGGGAAGTTTAAAGTTCACAAGGGAAGGTACAGAGATTTCCCATATACTCCCTGCCCCCCTCCCTGCCACATGTACAGCTTCCCATAATATCAACATTCCCCACCAGAGTGGTGCATGTGTTACAACTAACAAACCTGCATTGATACAACATAATCTAAAGTCTGTATTTTACATTATGGTTCACTCTGGGCATTATACATTCTTTGGGTTTGGACAAAAGTCCAATGACGTGCATCCATTATTACCGTATCACACAGAGTGTTTTCACTGTCTTAAAAATTCTCTGTTCTCCTCCTCCTCACTCCTCTCCCTCTCCCCAATCCCTGATAACCACTGATTTTTTCACTGTCTCGCTGGTTTTGCCTTTTCCAGAACTTCCTATCTTGGAATCATATGGTATGCAGACATTTCAGATTGTCTCCCTTCACCTGGTAATATGTATTTAAAGTTCCTTCATGCCTTTTCATGGCTTGATAGCACTGAATAATATTCCATTGTCTGGATAAACCATAGTTCGCCATTAAGTATGATGTTAACTATAGAGCTTTTGTAGATATTCTTTAAAAAATATATTTATTTACTTTAGAGAGAAAGAGAGAGAGCACAAGTGAGGGAAGAGGCAGAGGGAGAGAATCTCAAGAAGTCTTCTCACTGAGCCAGAACCTAAAGCAGGGCTCAATTTCACAACCCTGAGATCATGACCCAAACTGAAATCAAAAGTTGGTCACCTAACCGACTGAGCCACCCTGACACCCCTGTATATATTCTCTATCACACTGAAGATGTTCTCTTCTATTCCCAGGTTACTGAGAGTTTTTATCATAAATGGGTGTTGGATTTTTTTGTCAAATTCTTTTTCTGTATCTATGATATGATCGTGTGATTTTTTTTCTCAGCCTATTAATGTGATATTACATAAATTGAATATTGAATATTGTAGCCTTGCATACCTGGTATAAATCCCACTCGGTTGAGGCATATAATTCTTTTTAAGTGTTACTGGATTCAATTTGCTAATATTTTCTTGAGATTTTTTTTTCTTTGCATCTATATATGAGAGATATTGGCCTGCAGTTTTCTTTTCCTGTAATGTCTTTGTCTGGTTTTGTATCAGTGTGGTGCTGGCCTCATGGAATGAGCTAGGAAGTGTTCCTTCTGGTTCTATCCTCTAAAAGAGATTATAGAGAATTGATACCATTTTTTTAATGTTTTGTAGAATTAGCCAGCAAACCCATCTGGGCCTGGTGCTTTCTATTTTGGAAAGTTATTAATTATTATTGATTGAACTTCTTTTTTAAATATAAGCCTATTTGTATTATCTATTTTTATCTTCCAGGAAGCTTAATTACTGACCATTCACCAAGGCTTGATTTCAAGCTTTGTTGGAGTGATCTTATTCAATTATTTCCTAGGTTTTAAGGCTTTTACTTAGTCTTGGGACATAGATTTTACTACTAAATCCTGGCCATCATGGTATTTCAAAAGGAAAACCATACCCATTAATTGCACTCCTGGACATTTATTCCAGAGAAATAAAAATCTCTGTGTACACAAAAGACCATAGCAGCTTTACCGGTAATAAAACTTAATATTTGAATACTTGTAATAAAACCAAAAACTTGAAATAACCAAAATGTCCTTCATTAGGTGAATGGCTAAACAAACTGTTACATCCATGCCATGGAACACTATTCAGCAATAAAACGGAACCATTAGATTTATCGAGACACACGACAACTTAGGTAGATCTCAAGAGCATTATACTGAGTGGGAAAAAAAAGCCAATTTCAAAAGGTTATATACTATCTGATCCCATATATATGATATTCTCAAAATAACAAAATTACAGAGATTGAGAGCATGTTAGTTACTGTCAGGATTAGAGATTGTGAGATCGTGTCAGGGGTCATGACTATAAAAGGGTACACGAGGGAGCTCTTTGTGGTTATGGAAGAGTTTTGTGTCTTGATTGAAGTGGTGGTTACATAAATCTACACCTGTGATAAAATGGCAGCAAAACTATGCCCACCCTGTAATGTTGATTTTCTGGTTTTGACATAATAACATAGTTACATAAGGATAACCATGGGAGAAACTGAGTGAAGCATGCATGGGACCTACCTTTGCAACTTCCTGTGATCTATTATTATTTCAAAATAAAAGATTTATTAAGGTTTTATTTATTTCTTTGTTTATTTATTTATTTGACAGAGCGAGAGAGAGCACACAAGCAGGGGAAGCTCAGAGCGGGAGAGGGAGAAGCAGACTCCCCACTGAGCAAGGAGCCTGACACGGGGCTCCATCTAAGGACCCTGAGATGTTGGCCTGAGCTGGAGGCAAACACTTAACTGACTGAGCCACCCAGGCACTCCCCTCTAGATGAATATTGAACAAGTATTTGAAGACTATTGGCTTTGAAGTGGCATCAAGTTATTCAGCTTTCGCAGAATTTTAACTACCTCCTCTGAACTACAAATCCCAAATTTGTACTTAATTCATGACCTCTCACCAGATTCTGACTCATGTATCTCATTGGAATCTCCCTTAGGACACCTACAGATACCTCAAAGAACCTATTCAAAATTCAACATTGTATCCTCCTCTAAGACCTAATTTTTTTTCTATATTTTGTGTGTTTCTTGCAATGGTACCACCGTTGTCAATACTCAAACTAGAAACATGAAATTTGTCTCTCACCCTTTGGGTCCTACTACCCACCAAATCCTGCCAACTCTATATTTATTTCTTGGGCCCACCTCCCTTCTCCATCTGACCTCTGCCTCAGTTCAGTACCTCAGGATTTCTCATCCAGACTATTGCAATAGAACCCTAATTGGTGTCCTCATTTCTGATTTTGCCTTGGACTGGGACAGGGGTTACAGTCTCAAGAGGGCAGACAGCAAGTTTGGACTGTGGTCTAAGTTAAAGAGGAACCATGGGGTTGGTTAGTCAGTAATTCTCCGGTGATACAGCAATCCCCTAAATTAGAGTGTTAGCACCAACAAAAATCAATATGCTCTTTTTCTATCTTTACTATGTATGATAGCAGACAGGTTTGGTGATAAGAGTTTGAGTAGATGGTGGGCAGACACCACAGCTTCTGATGGCCCCTGTCTTTTTTCGGGGGCAGAGAGAGTAGAAGGAGCAGAGGGCAGAGAATGAAAGCCTGTACAGACAGAGGTAGACAAAGAGGTTCAGCCGAGAGACCCTACGATGGGCTCCTGATGAACTCCAAGACTCAGCTCTGTGAATAGTAGGAAGCTAGTCCATAAAAGGCATAAAGTGTGAGAAGAACAGTTTAAGCTCAGATTATTGACCTAAGAATTCTCAGTATCTATATGTGGTGTGAACACTTTTGTTTCATATGAATAATATCTTGTCATTCATGTTAATTAAATTTCTTAATATAATCCCAGTGTTTCCTATATTTCAAATATCCCCAAGACCATGGTGTGTGTGTTGGGGGCGGAGGGGGGGCATGCCAAATAACAATGTCCCACACAACCGTTATCTAAATCAAACTCACATAACAAAGGAAACGATTCCCTCAAACTACTGCCAACCTTCACCTATCCAAAGGTAAATCTGACAAATCTGCTGAAAATACTTCAGTGGCTCCTCCATCCTTGATGGTCTGTAAAGGTCCTCCACCCCGATGACCCTGCTCCTCCGATCTCTCAAGCATCACCTAACTTTTTCATAGGACAAAGAATCCATTTCCATGGTTAACCTCAGATGTTGCACTTGACTGTGAGCTTCATAGGCAAGAAGTCTCTCTGACTCATCTCTCTGTCATCATTATCTAGCACTATGTGTGGCTCATCATGGTAAGCACTCAAAACAGATCTGTTGAACAATTAATTTACTCAGGGATTAGCAAACTTTCTCTGTAAAGAGACAGAAAGTAAGTATTTTTGGCTTTGCAGAGCGTAAGTCTCTGTTACAATGACTCAGCTCTGCCACTGTAACATAAAAGCAGCCTTGGACAATACAAAAAACGGGGCACGGCTGTGTTCCAATAAAATATTATTTACAAAAACAGGTACATGGATGGATTTAGCCCGAGGGTCATCGTTTGCCAACTTTGGAATTAAATGAATTAATGAATATGCAGATTGCCTTGGAACCACTTGGTTTTGACTCAAACTCTCTTTTCTGGGAAAGCAGACTTTCTCTGCACACAAATTCTTCATAATTTCCTGAAGTAAAGCCCAGACCAAAAGATGCTCCAAGTGGAGATAGGACAAGATCTGTTTCTTTTCTCATTGAGCATAATATGAATGTTATTGTTTGCATGCGGTGTCACTTGATAATACCGGCAGCTCTCATAGGTTATTAAAGATGGAATTTACTATTATGTATATTGAAAATAAGAAAAACTTCCTGATGTTCTAGATCATGATACATTGAAGCAAATACCCCATGATTTCTCAATGTTCCCATGAAAACTGAAAGCAAAGATAATAGAATAAATGGGGTGAGTTCAAGCCTGGTTCAACTATGTGTACCACAGTCATGATTAAGGCTTCTCTGAGGTCCTTTGGGGGTGGAAGTGACTGCGAATAACTGGATATTTGGAGAAGTTGGGCATCCTACAGAAGGTTCAAATATTGGTTCAAATACTAACTTTGACCCTTGTTAGCAGTGGGTCAAATTACTTAACTCCACAAATTACTTAACTCCTTAGGCCCTCAATTTCAATATCTATAAAATTAGCATAATAATACCCATATTCCCAGATATTCTTAGGGATCACAGGAGACAAGGCCTTGAGGACAGTTTAGGAAACATTACTGAGCATCTGTGTGAGCTGGGGATGGTGCTGGGTGAGTCCCATGTCTTGTCTCTTGTGCTCCTTCATGGCGCTTACCACTGTTCGATACTGTCTTGTACATTTATGTTTGTTTCTTATTGCCTACCCCTGTTCCCCTCTAAAATGTAAAATCTATGAGGGCAGGGACCACCCCACTTTCTGAACAAAGATGGAGCAGACTTCAGGCTCCGGGTCTTTGTCAGGCAGCACCATCCAGCTAGAATTTAATGACATTTGGTTGCATTTACATTTCTTTTTCCCACTTAGAAGAAATGATACTGAATTTCTATTTATGGGTCTAATAAAGGTGCCCTTTGAAATTAATTTTTTGATAAATAATTCCAAATATGTGCATGAATTCATTTAGGCTTATTTTTTTAAGTTAGTTAATTTAAAGAAAAGTATTGGGTAAATGATAGTAAAAATGTAATGCTGATATGACCAAAAAGATATATATCTATTTCTCAAATAGCTTAAGTTGAGGGCTTGCTGGAGCATAGGATCCTCAGGTTTTTTCCTAGGATCTTCATGCTATGATCTGGTGCTTTTGTTTTTTTTTTGTTTGTTTGTTTTTTTTTTTTGTTTTTTTTTTATCTGGTGCTTTTGTAAGGATTGACCTTATCATGACAAAATGAGTTATAGATACACTTTTGCCTTGGGAGACCAGGTTTTGAGCAGAAGGAAAAGCAGCCTGTGAGTAGCTCCATGGGCATATCCTCCCTACCCCAGAGGGAAAGCCTCCAAGCTCTTGTTTTCTTACTTTCCCATTGTCTAATTTTGTTCAGCAAGTTTCTGGTTAGACACCAAACATCTTGGAGCCAGACACTATGCAAATCAAAACAAAACCATAAAAGTGAGTCTTGAGGAAGAATGCAAGTGGAAACGAGAAGCAAGTCTGTCAAGATTTCTTCACTTTACAAGTATCAGATCCCAGGCATGGGGACATCGGAAGGCAGGATTGCATCCTAACTCGAGGTGACCCAAGGTTTCTTCATGTCTCCTCCTTCTCCTGCTTCCCTTTCCCAAGCCATTTTCCCTTTCTTTTTTGCTTAAAGGAAGAAATTCAATGCATACACTGATGAAATCCTTGGGTCTTATTCAGTTCATTTTCAATTACACCAGAGTGGGGTGGCTGGGGTAAGAAGACATGTTAGCTTCCTCAGCACTTTCTTGTTTTCAGGGAATCTCCTGAGTCATGATGGAAGCCGTCCTGCCAGCCATGAGAGGATGTCCTCATGAGAGGATGGTCTCCTATATCAGTACTTCTCGAACTTTAATGAGAATATAAATCACTTGAGGATCTTCTGATTCAGGGGACTAGGGGCACACTGGAGGGCTGGGGTTGCTAACAAGCTCCAGCAAGGCGGACCCGTGGACTGCATAAGAAAGTTATATCATTCCTGGTGGCATGTCACAGCACTTGCTAAGCATCTACCTACACCATGCTCTGGCCTACTGCTGGACTGACATTCATTTTCAGATGAGAACCACTCTCCTAGGTCCTGGGAAAAACATGAAGGTGAATAAGATTTTATTTTTGCCCTCAATAAGCCCACCGAAACATGTCTAAGATCAAAGCCAAAGACACAAAATAGCACTATAATTATTGCGCGAAAAAGCCCTCATAATGAGGGCATGAGACATATACCAAATCCATGATAATCAATTCTTTCTTTCCTTCCTTCTTTCTTTCTCTTTCTCTTGCTCTCTCTCTCTCTCTCACACACACACTCTCTCATGTTCTCATTCTTAGAAATTAAAGTTGAATTTTGCCTTTATAGCACTTACTTGGACCATTTAGATGGAGGGTAGAGGCGAGGTAGCAAACCTTTTAGATAGATCTTGAAGGGCAGGAATGTAAAGCATTGAAAGTTTTTAAAATTTTAAATTACTCTAGAAAACCTCCTTTCTAAGCTCCCCAGAGGAGGACTCTCCTACTGTGCTTTGCTACTGAATTTGATCACATCTTGCGTCCTGTCCTCAATATTCCTCTTGCATATATGTGTGTAAGGCCTAATGTTAAGCCCACTATTATGTGCTGCATTGACATCTAGAGCAAAAAGGAGGGCTTTGAGTGCTTAAGTGCAAGGTCCCTCCTGTCTTTGCTCCTGTGAATAAGGTTCCCTGCCAAAGGTTCCCTCCTTACCCAAGGACCAGTTACAGTTCCCTTTTTGAGTAGTGGGTTCTGTTTCCTCTGAGCTCACAGAATTATTGAAACAAGCCAATTACATCCTCCCATGGGAAATGGGGGTCACCTCACCCTCTTGATACTATAAAGCCTACCTCACAGCCTCTGATGGTTTACACTGTTCCCAAGTGCAACCCCTGTGTGGTCTTGCAAGGTTATGGGTGTCCTCCTACTCCAGGCTGTGAGTATATATGCTTAATTAAACTCCTATCAGTCTCATCTGTCCAGTTTTAGGTGCTTTGTGTTCAACCATTCCCACAACCCTAGGACAGGAATCCTTCTCTCACTAATGAGGTGATTAAGACACAATTAAAACGATATGTGATTTGTCTTTGAGTGGAATTTTAGTTTGATGTGTGTGCTGAATGACATGCAGGTGTAGTTTGCTGCACAGAACATGGATTTCAGACAGCTCTGAGGTTCTCTTTATTACCATCATTACCTTGCAGGCATTCATGCATGGGCTTATGCTAACTCCCAGATGCCTTGGTATTTAAAACCGTTTTGATTGGGTGTTGAATTTCTATTTCAGTAATCCTTTCGCTTATACTAATACTGTTCATTTTCTAACACAACATTGGAAACATTTTAACTACTCATATATATTACAATTTATTCTGAAATCAATTTGGATTGTGTTAAACTCAATACCATAATCATTACTAAAATGCAAACACTGTAGAAGAATGTTCACAGCAGCATTATTTGTAATAGTCCCAAACTGGAATATCCATCAAGACACAATGTCTCAATTCAAATGCCCATCAAGAATAGAATGAATAGTGACATCTGGGTGGCTCAGTGGTTGAGCATCTGCCTTCAGCTCAGGGTGTGGTCCCGGAGTCCCAGGATCGAGTCCCACATTGGGCTCCCCTAGAGGAACCTGCTTCTCCCTCTGCCTGTATCTCTACCTTTCTCTCTGTGTCTCTTATGAATAAATAAATAAGATTTAAAAAAAAATAGAATGAATAAATAAATCTAAGTATATTTATACAGTAGAATACTATTCAGAAATGAATATAAACAAACAAAATAAAGCCAAATGCAACCACTTGGATAAATCTCTCAAAACATAGTATGGAGCTAAAGAAGCCAGACACCAGAGAACACATATGTGTAATTACATTATATAAAACTTAAAAATAGTCAAACTAATCCATGGTATTAGAAGTTATAAAAGTGGCTAACTTTGGGGAAAAGGAGGTAATAATTAGGAGGAGAAAGGAGAGCTTATGGGGATGTATTTAATGTTCAATTTCTTGGGGCACCTGGGTAGCTCAGTTAAGTGTCCAACTCTTGATTTTGACTCAGGTCATGATCTCAAGGTTGTGAGATGGAGCCCATCAACGGGCTCTGTGCTGAGTGTGGAATCTACTTAAGTTTCTCTCCCTCCCCCCCCTCCCACTGCCCCTTCCCTCCACTCATGCTTACTCTCTATCTCTATAAAAAATAAGAAATAAATAATGTTCAATTTCTTCGCCTGGGTCACAGTTTAGTGGATATGTGTACTTTGTAATAATTAATTGTTCTGCACATCACTTTCTCTTTTTTCAATATATATGTATATTTACTGTTTGCAGTAAAAAAAATATTTTCATCCATTTAACACCTATTAGGTGCTTACTATATGCTTAATATGAAGATGAGGTTTCTGTGCTAAGACAGGCAAAGTCTCCTGTAATATATCAAGATGAGAACTGGTCACTTAAAATTAATGCTCTGGGTAGTAACTGATAAAGCCCACGAGAGATGCATATGCAAACTGTCCTCGGAGTTCAGAGGAGGGAAGGATCTTTCCCACCTGAGGGATCAGGGGAGGTTTCATGCACTGCCACTGGGCCATGAAAATTTAGATATGTAGACAATGGCAGAAGACATTGTAGGGGGAGAAAATAATACCAATAGGATGAGTCTAAGGAGAGCAAGGAAGTCAAATGCTTTAAGTTGGTTGGAGTACAGGAATGTGGTAAGAAAAGATGGGAAATGAAAACAGAAAAGTGGTTGGAGTCGAGTCCTGAAAGTCTCTAAGTGGCAGGTTACAGAGATCAGCCTCCATCTGCAGAGGGTGGGGTTTCCCTGAAGGAGAACTGAACTTTAGGGAGGTAAGAGAGCCACAATGTGGCCATCATATCATAGGTGGGGAGGCCAGCATCAAGGAAGCCAGGTGGGGGACCATGGTAATAGTCCAGATCTGAGGTATTATATGCTTTATATGCTTGAACCCATGTGCCTACAATGTGACAGACGGGAGGGGCTCATTATGCAAAGTAGAAAATGAGTCCAATGGACTTAAGGTTTTAATCCCAGCTCTGCCACTTCACTGATGTGTAAGCTTGCTTCACTTGTCTAATTGTTAGTTTATCTGTAAAAAGGGGCAAATACAGGATATTGCTGAGATTTATGAATATAAATGAATATAAAATACCTAGTACAGGTGATCTCTGGGTGGCTCAGCGATACCTAGTACAGGTGATCTCTGGGTGGCTCAGCGGTTTAGTGCCTGCCTTTGGCCCAGGGTGTGATCCTGGAGACCCGGGATCAAGTCCCACATCAGGCTCCCTGCATGGAGCCTGCTTCTCCCTCTGTCTATGTCTCTGCTTCTCTCCGTGTCTCTCATGAATAAATAAATAAAATCTTTTAAAAAATAAAAAATAAATAAAATAAAATGCCTAGTGCACTGCTCATAATAGAAACTTGATAAATAGTTGTTATTATTATTGTTATTATTATTATTATTATTATTATTATTATTACCATCCTAGCCAGACTTCACTCAGTTTTCTTTGGGTTTAGTCTAAATTAGATTCTATTCATGGAGAAGGTGAATATCAACTTCTAAGAAAGTAATCTCCTTCAACCAACTGAAGCCCTTTCAAAATTCTTCCCAAACATAGTTTATAAAAATAAAACAAAATAAACATTTCTCTGTGTGTGTGGTTGTGTGGGTGTGCATTTATGCTTCAGTGCACATTCCTAGCATTAACCAAAAAATGACACCTTTCTAGAAATCAATGGGCATGATCAGCTCTTGAGCTGGACTGATGACTACCCTTCAAGTCCAAATACAGCTTCAAGGTCATGAGTCACACCAACCACTGCTCCTGACGGGTAAAGATGTTTTTTCATGAGGACATTTTTATTTATTTATTTAACATCAGACACCACTCTGTCTGACTCAAAATGTGGTTAGCTTCTGTAACAAAATCCATGTAAATAGGTCTCCCATGAGCCATTGCAAAAATCCTCAGTAACTTCATGCATAATGGAAGCTTATGTAAGTGTGTGTTGCCTTAGGCGGGTGCCTTTGCAGAGCTCCTGGGGGTTTCTGCTGTGATTTTTGTGTTCTCTCTCCTTCAGATGTTTGGGTTCTCTGAGCTGTCATCCCACAGAGATGATTTCAATCCTGGATTGAAAAGCCAATCCAAAAAAAAAAGGCAGAAAGTGAACATTTATTTTTCCCTTCAGAATTAATTTGTCTGACATGAAATTGACAAAACTGTTGTCAAGAAAATAGACTTAGTTTCACCAGAAAATGAAGAGTTGTCTGTGCTTTAAAAGGTATCTTACGAAAATAGAAACTTCGGTCTAAAGGGTTAATTTCCACGACTTCTCTCCCGGTTACTGGATTTTATCTTTTTACATTTAAAATTTGCTATCCATATTTATGATAATTGAACAGACCCAACTGAGTTTTGATGTAGCTTCAATTTGGGCTAGTTTGGTCTATTATGTCTCCTCTGCAGAAGCCATTTATCTGATAACCTTATCAAACCAGAGTACAGAGAATAAGTGTCCCCCATCACTATAAACACAATTCTAACCAGCTTGGATATCTGCATTCCCACATTAGAGAAGATTAGAAGTGAGAGGGAAGCTAGAATTAGACACATTGACAATTATCAGCAATGATGGTTGACAACCTGCCAGAGAGGGAAATAATAAGAAATATCTAAAGCACACACATAAAAACACAAAACCAGCAGTTTCGAGTCATTAAATGTAGGGTCATATCAACAGCCACTGACCCCCAAATTGTGTTGACAAATGTTTCAAGTAGTTATCATACATACATCACGAAGTCGTTGTACATTTAAAAGTGCTTTCCACTCAACATCATTTAAATTGATTCCCATTGCTTACAGGGATAATCTTTAGACATTTAAATTTTGTACTGAGGTGTACAGAATTTATTCTACAGTGAAAGAGCTAAAAGAAATGTTACCTTATATTTATAAAAATGGCAGCGTCAGCTCAATTAGTTTAAAAAATAAAAACTTGCTGTAAGAACTGTTAAAGAATCTTCCCTTCTAGGTCAATTCCCAAAGTACATCCAAATACTGCATTTCTACAACGGCTCAATGGAAGTGTTTATTGGAACATTGCTTCATAAGATATATTTTAGGGAAAAACGTGGCCATGAAGGTTTAAGTCTTATTCACAATGTATATTAGCTATACTAAAGTTTCTGAGTACAGAAACATTCTAATTTTGTCAAACCCTTTCTTTCCTGGACTTATTTGACCAATGAATATTTTTCAATGTGAAAAGTGTTTCTACTTCACAGTATTCGTCTTCTATCCATCTTCTATCAACGGCACTTGTGGAAATATCAGTCTCTAGGAATGGTTCCCACATCAGTTGAGGCATCCAGTGGAAAAGAGATGATACATTCAAAAGAATTTAACTAAAGTGAGTTTAATGAAGGGACTATTCTGAGAGGAGTGGTCAGAAGTAGGAGAGCCAGGCAGCCCGGGTGGCTCAGTGGTTTAGCGTTGCCTTCGGCCCAGGGCCTGATTCTGGAGACCCGGGATTGAGTCCCATGTCCGGCTCCCTGCATGGAACCTGCTTCTCCCTCTGCCTGTGTCTCTGCCTCTCTCTCTGTCTCTGTGTCTCTCATAAATAAATAAAATCTTTAAAAAGAAAAAAAAAAGAAGTAGGAGAGCCAACAAGAATGCAGATGTTAGTGGGGAGAAGCTGTCATCATCCCTCGGCCTGAAGACCCAAGAGGAAGACACAGTCTACCAAAGCATGGCGATGATTGGAGTGGTGGAAGAAGAGCCACCCTGAATGGTTGTGCTCAGTGGTTGCTTCCTGGTGAGTGTTGAACAATCTGTTCTTCCGGGAGAAAGAAAAGCCTGAATATGTAATAGTTGCTGATTTTCAAGGAGTAAATCCTCCCATTATGGCTGATTTCATGCCACCACTGTGAAGTTGTGCACATGGAGTTGGGAAGAGATGAAGTGGCCTACCTTTCTCTAGGACTGGCATCATACATGATAGCAAAATTAAATACAGAAAACTATTTAGGGAGTGATTGGTTGTGCATTTATTTTATTCAATGTATTTACTTGTAATTTTATATACTTTATTTTTAAACACTGGCTATGTTTTGCAACTACCTTCATAAAATAAAAACTTAACAAGCCAGCAACAGCAAACTATTGGTTGTAATAATATAGGAGGGATCCTGGGAAAAAAGATACCATGCCCTCCAATCTCTAACCAGGGAGCCAAGAAAACTCTACACCCATGGCAGCATGCAGTCTTTGTGAGTCAGTCTCCCAAGTTGAAGATCAAGCAGTAAAAGGCAGAGAATGGATCTGAAGGATGGTGGCAGGTGGAGAATAACCCAGAGGAGTTCCTAAATGTATATGTTTGGGACTAGCGGTTAGGCTGGTTGTGTGAGGAGCCCCCTCAAAGTACCTTTACATGTACATGCCAGAGCAAAAGTCAGTGGAACTCTATATATTTTTTCTTTCTTTTTTTTAATTTAAATTCAATTTGCCAACATATAGTATAACACCCAGTGGCCATCCTATCCAGTGCCCTCCTCAGTGTCCTTCACCCAGTTACCCTATCCCCTCACCCCCCTCCCCTTCCGCAACCCTTTGTTTGAAATCTATATATATATATATTTTTTTAATTTTTATTTATTTATGATAGTCACAGAGAGAGAGAGAGAGAGAGGCAGAGACACAGGCAGAGGGAGAAGCAGGCTCCATGCACCGGGAGCCCGACGTGGGATTCGATCCTGGGTCTCCAGGATCGCGCCCTGGGCCAAAGGCAGGCGCCAAACCGCTGCGCCACCCAGGGATCCCCTATATATATTTTTAATGCTCCTTAGGTGATTCTAATATACACCTGGATTTGGAGTAAGGTATTACATGAATGTGACTCTCAGGTATTAATGATGCCACAATGCACTGTTTTTCTCTTTATTTGAGTTCAACTGTTCTTACTATCTGATTTGTTCCCTTGAGAAAACATCTTCCTAGATTATCTCACCACATCAGGGATAGTTTAGGATTCTGGGTGAATCAAGTGGGAGTAATACTACGGCCAGAGACTCAAAGACTGGAGTAAGGACTGAGAAGAGCCACACAGGGGATCAGGGCCCCCCCTAAAGAGTGAGAGTAGAGTACAGTGTTTCCCCTGAGTTGAAGAGGCAGAAAGATCAGAATTTGGGGTGAATGAAGATGCTGGAATCTGCAGGACAGTTGTCTTCAGCCGCTCAGGTTGTCATAACAAATTGCCATAGCCAGGGTGGTTTAAATAACAGGAATTTATTTCTCATAGTTCTCAGAGCTGAGAAGCACAAGATCTAGGAGCCAGTCAATTCACTTCCCCCTCCTCTTTCTTCCTTCCTGGCTTGTAGACAGCTACCGGCTTCACTGTGTCTTCATATGGTGAATAGAGAAAGTGCTCTGGTTTCCTTCTCTCTGTAAGGACACTAATCTCATCCTGGGGGTCCACCCTCATGACCTCATCAAAGCCTAATTACCTCCCAAAGGCCCCACCTCCAATTCCATCATTCTGGGGGGAAAGACTTCAACATATGAATTTTAGGGGGACATAATCATTCAGCCCATAATAGGAGGGCAACAGAAAAGAGACAGCTGTGCACAGAGGTAATCCAGATGTTCTGTGAGTTTTGCCCATGAGTCCTCAACTAGTGTATACATGCATAGGGCAGGGCCAACCAAGCTTCCCCCTTGGAATGAAGTCCAAGCTCTATATTCCATCTTCCCCCTGTCATGGGTCTTCCGCATATTCTTCATGTAGCTGGATTCTTTTTAGCCTTCAAGCTTCATCTTAAAGTCACATTCTCAAACAGGCCTTCCTTGAACATATACTATCTATACATATTCACTGGGTTTCCGTTTTTAATTTTTAAAAACTTGTTTTTATTTCTTAGTTTCCAAAAAACACAGACACACAAAAAACTGCAGAAAGTACATGTATTACTTCATGGTAAAGATCTTCATAAACTACCCACATCAAGAGACAGAACTTTGACAGCCATTTCAGAACACCTTCCATTGACCCCATACCTGGAAAGTTTTCACTCTTCCTAACGTAACTGACTTTTATAAAAATTATTTCCATGCATTTATCTATAGTTGTATCACTTAAGTGTATACCCCTAAGCATTATACTTTTGTCTGCTTTTTAAAATTTATTCGCTATGTCTTTTAATTCTCCTTACCTACAATCTCTTTTTTATTCTAATACTTAAAACTTAAAAAAGGGGAATAATTTGAATGTAACAAAGTACATAGATTTTTTTTAAAAGATTTTATTTACTTGAGCGAGAGCAAGAGAGTGAGATAGTGAGAGAGCACAAACAGGAGGAAGAGAGAGAAGCAGCAGGCTCTCCACTGAGCAGGGAGCCTGATGGGGGGCTCGATCCCAGGACACTGGGATCATGACCTGAGCCAAAGGCAGACGCTTAACTAACTGAGCCACCCATGCGCCCCTACATGAGTTTAAAATGTATAGTTCAATGAATTTTGAAAAATGTATACATCCATGCAGACACCATGCCAATGAAGGTATAGCCTATCTGCATTGCTATTATGTAAATGTATGTGTCCCTCCCTCCCCAAATTCCTATGTTGAGGTGATGGTATTCAGAGGTAGGACTGGTGGAGGTAATGGGGTCATGAGAACAGAGCCACCATGAAATGGATTAGTGCCCTTATAAAAGAGGCCCCAGAGGGCTTGCTTGCCACTTCCACCATGTGAGGACATAGACAGAAGGTGCTGTCTATGAGGAAATGGGCTCTCACCAAACACTGAATTTGCCAGCGTCATGATCTTACATTTCTCAGCCTCCAGAACCATGAGAAATAAATGTTTGTTGCTTATAAGCTACCCAATTTATGACAGTTTTGGTTATAGATGACTTTAGTTTCTTTACATTTTTTTTATTTTTTTCATTCATTCACACTCACCATATTGTTTTCATAATCAGAAACAAGCTGATTGTACAAATAAAGATCCTGTAAGGGAAATTTGTATTTAGCTAGAATCCGCAAAAGTAGAATGAGGGAGCCATTTTAGCCCATTTTTCAATGAGCAAAGATTTCATTTCTAGGCTCCTGACATTACTTTGGTCCAGAGAAGGCTACATAAGGAAGTTGTTAATATTTATGAAAACATTGTAGAATAGTAAAACAAACATGTAATGAAGCCCTATAGATTTATAGAGGTGAGAGCTCCCATATCATAAGTATTAAGTTCCTGCAGCACCCATTGCCTGGCACATAGTAGATTTTTAATTAATATTTGTTGAATGCATGAACAGACATGTGAAGACCATGATGAAATAATATGATATTGTGCAAAGGTTCTATGCACACCAGAGTAATTAAAGAAATGTTGACATGAACACCAACAAGACAATACATCTTAGAAGACACCTTGGTCTTGGAAAATGAGGGAACAGGACCAAAGAAAGGCCCTGGAGAGAGGTGAGAACATGAGCTAAATCTCTGAAGATTAACAGAAAATCCATGAGTTAAACAAGGAAAGAGATAGCCTTCCAAGTAAAAGAAACAACATATGAAAAAGAATACATGTGGGATAAGTATACTACATTCTGAGACATGCAAGGCATTGAGAAGGGCTGGTTTAGAGGGCTGACCCATACGCAGGTAGTTGTCCAATATGCAGTAGTCCAAGCTCGAGAAGTCTGGAAGGAAATAAAAACCACCAAACACAATGTGAAACATCTGAGTTTACTGCTTGCTTGGCAAAGCAGAGACCCAACACTCAGGGGATAAGTTCAGCCCCTCCCCCAATGGGAAGAACTAGATATGGAGTGAATAGAAGGAAGAACACCAGATAAGGCACAGATCTGAGCTCCAGATCTCTTTGGCTCCAAGGTGGACTGTAAATTTTTCACAAACGAGCACGCATGTTGCTGATGCTGTTAAGATGGGTTTTAAATGCTCTAGGATGAGTTGGGTGAGACGCAGGAGGGCATGGGGTTATTTCATAGACCACCTTGCTCAAGTTTGCAGGATTTCTTTAAATAAAAGAAAGCAGGAAGAAGCTCATTAGGGATTCTGTGGCATGCTAAGAAATTTCACCTCTCTTTCACCTCATTACTCACCAGCCTTCTAGTTGGCTTCTCTTGCTTCAGCCCTGCATCCCCACAGCCCTGCATTCTCTACACCTTGTAAACCAAAGTTTGATTGTGTCCACTCAATGGATATTTCTCAAAGACCCATTAAATGCAAGCCACTCTTTGATTCCCCTGTTTAAAGTTCTTGTTACTTATAAAGTCCAAGGTCCTTGCTGGGACATGGAAGGCTGTCTAAGATCTGATACCATTTTCCTTTCCTGTGATGTCCGTCATCACTCTCCCGATTAAATCATCTTCCAAAAGCCAGTCGTGCTTTGAAGTTTGGTTATTTTTAGCTGAGTTGTCCATAAGGCCATATGTCTTTGGGTATGTTTCTTAGCCCCTCAAAGTCTCAGCTTCCCCATCTATCATATAAAGTAATAATGGTGTCTATCTTCTAGGATTGACTTACAGATCAAAAGTAATCTTGCTCATAAATTACTTAGCCCTGAGCTTGACATATAGGTGAGGTTCTGTGAGGACAGATGGAGAAATTCAAATGTCTGCCTGTCCCCCCAACTTTTCCCCAGTAATGTTGAATGGCTTGATGCCACTTCAAAACCTATATTCTTCAAATACTTGTTCAAGATTCATTTGGAGGGTGCCTGGGTGGCTCAGTCAGTTAAGTGTCTGCCTTCAGCTCAGATCATGATCCTGGGGTCCTGGGATCGAGCCCCACCCACATCAGGCTCCCTGCTCTGTGGAGTCTGCTTCTCTATCTCCCTCTGCGCCTTCCTCTGCTTGTCCTCTCTCTCTCTCTCTCTCTCTTTCTGTTAAATAAATAAATAAATAAAATCTTTTTAAAAATATTCATTTTGAGGAGAGTTGACCTGCTCAGAAGATGTCAGGTGCTCCCCTCTTGAATACATCTCTTTCATCAAAAGCTAATCAGGCCCACTCTCCTTAAAAGACAGCTTGTCATCACCAGCATTCAACTTCTCCCTGGAGTCACTCATTGCCTTCCCACTCCGCCCAGTCATCCTAGGTCCCAGTACTATATGAGTTCCTTGGCAAGGGACAAATACAGAGGAATTTACCATCAGCTTGCAGCCAAGTCAGCATTAATGTTCCAGCAAGACAAGCAAGGAGAATGGTTCTTTTTATTACTTTTCCTAGGGCAAATATCCAATGACAGCTTTCTTTTTACCATATTTGGAATATAAGAGGACAAATTCTTCCTAATTTTTAGAGAAACGCATAGAGCAAATAGAATGTGTGTTATAAAAAAACTATTATTTTGATAATAATGTATTTTCAGAACTTCAGTGTTCCTTCTCATTGTAGATATGCAGCTCATGCTGTAGAAGGTCTAGCTGAACCTTGCCAAAGAACACTAGATAGCAGTAATAGGACACTAATGGCAGAGTCAGGAATCTAAAACCCCACCTATGGACTGTTCCTGAGGATCTTCCATAAACAGCTGCCAGGCTGTCTTACACCCCAGGCCTCTACTACTCTGAGTCTCCTGTTTACTCTTCTTCCACATTCTTCCATGTTTCATCTGTATTAGATTCGTAGGGTTGCAGTAACAAACCACCAAAAACTTGCATGCTTGAAAACAACAGAAATCACCTCACCAGTTCTGGAACCTAGAAGTCCAAAATCAAGTTTCCAGCAGAGTTGGCTCCTTCTGGGGACTGGGGGGAGAGTCTGTTCTATGCAGCTCTCCTAGTTTCTGCTGGTTGCCAGAAATCCTTGGTTTTCTTGGACTTGTAGACACATCATTCCCATCTCTGCCTCTGTTGTCACATCCCATTCTCCTTGTACATCTGTGTCCATGTTTCCTTCTTCTTATAAGGACACCAATCATTGCTTTCAAGCCCACCCTAAGTCCAGTATGACTTCATCTTAACTTGATTTCATCTGCAAAGACTCTGTAAGACCATGTTCATAGATACTGGAAGTTAGGACTTGAACATATCTTTGGGGGAGTACAATTCAACTCACAATCACCTCTACTTAGCAGACACCTAGCTATCGGAAAGACTCAGCTTACTCATATCAAAACTATGACCCAAACATAATTTTTTTAAATAGCTGTGTCTCTTGGGTTCTGAAACTGTTTTTTTCCACTCATATCACTAACTTGATGGCCAAATCAGTTACTTCTTTTCCTATTTTCAATGTACTAACTTAAGAGATCTATATAGATTGAAGGGTTTTATAGATTCTGAATAGGCTCATGATCAATCTATATTCAAACTTGAGCCTCAGTAGTTCTTATTTTACCTAATGTGCCAGGGGATACATATTCAATACTGATTATAAAGGCAGCATTTT
Organism: Vulpes vulpes; assembly: GCF_048418805.1. NCBI lineage: Eukaryota > Metazoa > Chordata > Mammalia > Carnivora > Canidae > Vulpes > Vulpes vulpes. The sequence goes on from NW_027325740.1 coordinate 262,106, forward strand.
TTGAAAAATAGAAGAATAAAATATTTTATAAGTACCATATCTGTATACTTTTAGTTCTCAGTATACATATCTTTAATTTTTATATATTATGCCCAAGAATATCAACTGTTATGACAATGGGAAGCAAATAATATATTAATGGATTATATTTCTATCTTTTCTAACTATTTTATTTAGCAAGTAAAATTATTATAATTGTGTTTCCAAAAGTGAATTTTTGTGTCTTCTGTAATTGTACAAAAAGTATCTGGGATTATAATATACTTCCATGTTAAGACAGAAGGCTTTAAGCACTAACATTCTGAGATTTTAATTAAATGATTAGCTTTGGATATATATATATATATATATATATATATATATTTACTATAATCTACATTTATTTATATGGAAACTCAAAGCTGGTATATTATATACACAAATTCAAAGATAATTATGTATATAATTATATAATTCAAAACTAATTATTTATATATGTATGGAGAGGGGAATGGGCAATTACTGTCAATTACTGTCAAATAGGTACGAAGTTTTAGTTTGGGATGATGAAAAAGTTCTGGAGATGTATAGTAGTGATAGTTGTGCAACAAACTGAATTATTTAATGACATTGAAATGTACACTTAAAATGGTTAAATGTTAAATTTTGTTTAAAAAAAGAAAAGACTTAGCTTAACGGTACCTCACAGAAAATACCTCTGGTCCAATCTTCCCAAGTAGAATTGACCACTCCCTTGTGTGTTCCCTCTGATGCTCTGTACAATTTTCTGCCACCTATATCCTACAGCTTTATTTGTTCGCTCAAAATATTCAATCATCAAAAAATGTTCAAGCATCAATATTAAGAGCTTCTCGCTTCCTTTCTCCCCCTTTTTGTCCTACTCCCAAAGATATGTATATTTGTGTTGGGAGCTATTTTGTGCTGGTCAAAGTAATGGGCACAGCTGACAGAATCTAAAGGAGGCAGCTAACTTGATTTACATGAGAAATGGAATGAACCACTCTCAGAGGAAGATAATACATCCAGAAGTCAAAAGGAAGATGGAAAGATTTGAAAGCCCCTGGAGATCCAACACACACATCATATCTTTTTGATTCACCAGTGAATACCACAGTCCCTGGATCATGGTACGTACTTATTGAATAATGACTAATTTTGTGATCTTTGGGAGCCACTGAAAGATTTTAGGGGTATGAAAGTGGAGACACAAGAAATTTTGTGCTTTAGAAAGATCGCTGTCGCAGAAGTCTGGAATTTATGGAGATACATCCTAAAGATCTAGAACTTCTAGAACTCAGGTTCCTTATATCTTTCACAAATGGTGACATCAGGGAAAAACCAGTGAAATCTGAACAAACAGTAGAGCTTAGTTAACAGTATTGTACCAACGTTGGTTCCTCAGTTGTGACAAAGGAGTCATAGTAGTGTAGGATGCTAACAACAAAGGAGCTGGGTAAGGGGTATAGAGGACCCTCGGTATCATCTTCACATTCTGAAATCTACAGTAATAAAAGTTTATTTTTAAAAAGTTTGGGGGAAAAAAAAGTTTGGGAAAATCAATGTTATTTACTCTGTATAAACAAAATCCCACTTTCTTGCCTTATTAAATGCTCTAAACACACTTGACACATTCTTTAACATTTGAAGAACTTATCTCAAACTCATGATCATCAGTCTGAATATCCAGGCCACTTACAGGGTTATTTAGCTACAGTGTGAAGCAGAAGCCTTGAAATTCTTGAATTTCAAAAACCAGTAAAAGTTCAGATAAAATCTAAGAATCTCTGAGTATTGTATATTATTCATTTTGTCAAATGAGAACAATAGCTTTATGGGAAAACTGCCATTCTATTGCTGCCAGTACATTATAAAAGAATGATCATTTTCACAACCCAAAATAAGAGTAAAGAAAGCCCTCTTACTTTTTTTTTTTTTTTTTTTTTTGGAAAGTCTTTTTTGCTTTAGGATTTCCTACATCTTGCCACACACGATAATATGGATGAAATTTGAGGACATTACGGTAAGTGAAAATAAGCCAGTCACAGAGGATCATGTACTACATGACTCCACTCATATGATATATTTAGAATAGCCATACCCATATAAACAGAAAGTAGAATGGTAGTTGTTAGAGTCTGGGGAGACAGAGAATGGGAATTCACTGTTCAATGAATCTAAACTATCAGTTATGCAAGATGATTAAGTTCTAGATCTTTGCTATACAACATTGTACCTATAGTTAACAATATCGTATGGCACACTTAAAATTTTTAAGAAGGTAGCTCTCATGTTAAGTGTTCTTACCACAGTAAAAAAAGAAAATGAAAAAAGAAAAGCCCTTTTATTTGAATATTTACCTTTATGAAAAGCTTCTGCATGATTCTTATTTTTCTCACTTTGCTGCAGCTTGGCCAAAACTGTTTCCTAGATATAGATCAGCATTTGGGAATCGAGGGCATAAAGAATGTGGCTAAATGTGTACTGGCCCCAGGAAATCATTGGAAGGGCTCTCTGTTTTGTTCTGTTTTCTATTCAACAAATTGCTGATGTAAGTTTATTTCCTCATGATTTAGCTCTTTGTCCTTTTTTTTTTTTTTCCTAAAGAGATTTTTGGAGCCAGTAGAGGTGTATTTGCTATTTAGAACCTTAAAATCAGAGTTTACTGCTGGTTTTTCCCATGTGGTGGTTGTAAAACCTTGATCCAGTTGCTTAATCTCTTTAACATTTTTTTCTCCCATAGCAAAGCGGGGATCATAATGCTGTGGGAAGCAACCTCTTAAGGGTCCCTGATCATCCATTTCCTGGTATTCATGCCCTCGTGTGATCCATTCCCCTTGAGTATGGGCTAGAACCATGTTTACTTCTAACAGACTGAGGTGAAAGATGAGATGTCACTTCTTAGCTTAGGTGACAAAGAAACTATGGCTTCCAAATTGAGGGCATTTTCTACTTTCTTGCTTAATCACTATAAGGGGAATTAGCTGTTGCAAAATGCTTTGTGGGGAGGCCATCATGGCAATACACTGAGGCTTATCTCAGCTAGGCTAGGTACTGAAGCCTCCCAAGGGTCATGTGAATGAGCTTGGAATCGGATCCACTCCTTCCTTCAGATGAGACCACAGGCCAGACCAGCCTTAGAACTGGAGCCTCCTGAGAGACCTTGACCCAGAGGTACCCAGCTAAGCCATACCCAGGGTACGGACCCACAGGAATTGTAAGATCCTGAGTATTGTTGTTTTAAGCTGCTAAATCTTAGTGTAATTTGTATATGGCAGTAGATACTAATACAAATGCCTACCTCGTAAAAATTGTTGCAAAGAATAATTGGGAAAATGTGCTTAATTAGATTATATATGCTAATGAGCTAAAACGCATAAAACAGGAAGCACAAAATCCCTAGCTCCCAAAAGACAGCCTTGAAATGTTAGTTCCCTCCTCCGTTCTCCTCTAAAATGAGAACAATCATACCTGCTCTATTGTGAAATGTTTTGAAAGCTGTAACGCACTATAGAATTATAATACATGTAATATTGTAAGCTATTATTGTAATAGGGAAGAAAACATTGTTACTTTAAAAGCTGTTTGCAGTTTACCTTGGCCCAGAAGGAAGGCAAAATTCTTCTTATGAAGAAACTAGCTCTTTTGTCAAGGAGGGAAAAAATCTAACTCAGCAGGTATGATTATGAAAAAGAAAGGAATCCAGTGGGAGCTGGAATTCAAAACAGGAGGTGAACGCTGGTGGTGCAAGACCTCTGAGAAACTCTGGTAATCATGGAGAAGGTGTGGTTTGGTGACATGGGGCTACCTACTATTTAATGTATATATTCAAAGAAACCAAGTTCCTAGAAAGGTAGAAAGCCTGGAAGCACATGGACAGGAAATACATAGATCACACAATATGTACAGGACTGAAATTTGTCCCCAGAATAAAGCTTTGAATTATTTGAGGACAGACTCTAAAATGAAAGGGTAAATTATTATGTAAACACTCAAGGAACATGCTCTTTCCTGAAACATGGAGTACAATAGGTTTGTTATAAAAAATGTTTACTAGCTTTCTTTTTATTTGTTCTGATTTATCTTGATTACTCTTATTGATCATTAATTAATCAATCTTACGAATCTCATCAATTTAAGGGATACAAAGGAGGTGTGTTATTTACTAATCAAGGACCTGAGTCCACGGTAAGTAAAAATTTCCCAAACTTGTATTATTTTTAATAAACCTTTGTGATTCCTTGGGTGTTTTTCTTTTTCTTCTTTTGATGTGATTTTTTTAAAAAAAAGAAAAGAAACAGAATACTAAGAATCCGGGCAGTTCAGAGAATGAGACATTCATATACCCAGCTTTGGTGTTTGCCTACAGACAGGGCTGTGTCTCTCTTTTATTTATATGTTTCACAAGCCTCCGGACAGAGTCTACGCTGCTTGGGGGCTGCATTGAAGTTCTTTCATGATCTGCCTTCTGAGCATCTCTCCAACTTCACTTCCCACCCAGTCCTTACCTGTCTTGCAACATACTCTGACACCAAACTGCCCACGTTCCAGAACTCACCCTGCTTTTTCAGACTTCTCTGCCTACAATCCACCACCTCCATCATTTGGAAGAACCCAACTCAAAGGTCACCTACACCAGGAAGCATCTTCCATCCCCCACTAGTCCCTTCCCTCAGCCCCTTCTGTCCTGGGCATCTGTTTCCAAAACTAACTGCATGTATGGCTGACAGTGTGGGCTGCCTGGAGCCATCACTCACTAGTTGTGTAACCTTGGCCAAGTTTTTCACTCTTCTATCTCCCAGATTCTTCATTTGTACAATGAGGGCAGGAATAGCACTTGTAATAATAGGTTTATCGTATGGATTAAATGGTTGATACTTACAAAGCATTTAAAACAGTGCTTGGCGTATAGTAAGTGCTCAATAAATGTTATTGTAATTATGAATTTGCTCTTCTTTGTTTGCTTATGTGATTCTGAGTGCCTTTGCCTTAAAGACACCACAACGCCTAGCATATGATAGAGCTAATGAAAATTGTGTGTGTGCATAATTTTTTAAATCAGAATCTTCTGTGGCTATGGATTCCTTAGTGAATTCTTTAATAATCCCCAGATGTTACAAATATGAGCCAAATTTAATTTTTTAGATCCCATGAGCAGCTACTGATAATGATAATAAAATCCTATTTTTGTTTAAAAACAAGCTCCAAAACACAATGCTCCCAGTCCATGGTACTCTATATTTTCCTTCATGGAAACAAAACATCAAATTTAATTTGCATTTGCATCAAGAAGTTTTTAAAAAAGGATTTTCATTAAGAGCAGAATATGGCATTTAGGGAGGATAATTAAATGCATCTGAAACCCAGGAGATAAAAAGAGATGAAGAATTTTGTAATAAAAACAGCCTAGCTGGATCCCTTCCCCCTCCTTCTAGGTTCAAAAATTACTGTCCTTGGAAGACAGAGTGGGCTTTTCATTTAGAGCATCACTGAAGGCTTAGTATGGCTTTTGTCTTTGGGAGCCTCCATCTCCTCTTGATGCGTGAGGTTGACATTGTCACAGAATTGGCCTTGACTCCTAGGAATAAAGACAGGCTTAGGAATATTTCATTTCCAACCCCAATTTTCCCTCCCTTCCTTCTCCTCACTTCTCTGTTACAGAAACATTCTAGGTTTCCTTTCTTTTCTTCTTCCTTCCTTCTTCCCTCCCTTCCTTCCTTCCTTCCTTCCTTCCTTCCTTCTTATATATTTCCCTTCCTCCTTCTCTTTCTTTCTCCCACACCTCTTTTTTCCAGATTGTGTTTCAGAAAGAAAATGTTCCTAGAATATCATCGAACCAGCTAATGGAATGACAGCAATGATTAGTGGAGGCGTGAAGCCCGCCAACATCCCTAGGACAAAATGCCAGCCTCCCCCGTGTCTCTGGTGAACTTCCTCCTTGTTAGCACCTGCCCCCTCCCACCTCAACTCAATACTATCTCTTCACTGGATCCTTTTCCTCTGTTGCCAAACAAGCTTGTAGCCCCCCCAATAATTTTTTTAAAAATGTTTTGCTTGCCTCTTCTGCCTCTTTAAACTACTATGGAATTTTTTTCCTTTCAAAGCCACATTTCTTGAATATGTCACATACTATTTTTGTCTTCCTCACTACCTGTTTAGTCCACAACTCGCTACAATTCACTACTCTGTAAAACAGCTGTCTAGACAGCTGTTCTTAAATTTGGAAGATAATTCAAAATCTCTTTGGCAATCTGGTGGAAGTTATAGACTACTTCATCAAAACAAAATAAATTTTTTTGGTAATTTTTTACAACAAAAATTTCCACATAACTTTAAAGATTAATAAACTTCCTGAAGCTTATCCAGGGAACCCTGTAAGGACCAAAAGATTACAATCCTTTGCTCCAACAAGTCACATCTTCATTTCCATTTTTGAAAGGTTTAGGGGAGGAGCAAGCACTTTGGATTCATACCAAGAACTTGGATTCAAATCCTTCTACTTATGAACTGAATGACCTTGGCCAAATTGCATTGTGTCTCTGCCCATCAATTCCCTCGCCTGTAAAGTGAAGATGGTAATATCCATCTCAGAACTTATGGTGGACATTCCATGTGTTACAACATTTGGGAAACACCTAAGATCGCATTTCACATCTGTGAGGCACTTGGTGGATGAAACTCTTCATTCTTCTTTCCATAGCCTTATACATCTCTCTTTCAAGCATTTGGACTCTTCCTTCTTTGCTTAATTTATTGGCTCTATTTTATCCTGCTGTCCTATCAGCTTAGATGCTTCCTAGGATTCAACCTTGACTGGCCTTGTCCATCCTTCCTCAGAGGATGTTTCTGTTCCCACCTCTTCCCTGACTGAATCTCTGCTCCCTGTGTTCCTATCTCCAGCCTTACTGAAATGGCATATTTCCACCATCACCTGAAGCCTAGCATCAGAAGCCAAACTCACCTCTTCCCTCCAAAATATATTCTTCAATTTCGACTTTCCAATATTTCTCTATCAGTCTCCCAGTCGCCCAGACCTCTGGGACACTTGGCATGATCTCTGCTTCTTCCTTCTTCCTTACTTCATATACAACCAGACACTAAAGTCCTTCAAAGCCATCTCTTTCCTTTCTGCTGCCACTGTCACCTCACAGTAGAGCTTTGCCACCAGCTTCTCTGGTTGTCCCTCCGTTCAGTCCATACTAAATAACACTTACTGCTCTACCTCACCCCTGTTTTGTATCAGCTCCACACTGCCTATTGCTCTGAACTCAACATTTGGGTCCAGGAGTAAAATGAAATCAACCACAAATTTTAGTAACAACTAAAATTTGTTCATGTTCAAATACTTTTTAGAAATAGATTTATTCTGTGGAGGGAAAAAAATCCCAGCTTGTTCTTAACATAAAACCAATTAAAGAGGACAATAAAAATAAGTCTACTTAACAACAACCAATGATGCCAAGACAATGAAAATGAAAATTCTGGTTCTTTGAAAAATTTGAATCACAGAAGTATATTGTGGTTTGCAGACATTGAGAAGAATGCCATGTAGTATTGGCATTATTCACCAAGGAAGGACTACACTGGTACTAAACACATAGCCCAGTACCCTAAACAACTCTCTAGATTAGAACACATGTCATGAGATATTGGAAGTAAATCTGATTTGGGGTTGTCGGCTAGTGGTACTGCCCTACACAAAGGGAGCCTTGAGCAGAAATCTCTATGCATTCAAAGAGACACCAAAGAATGAGGGAAGTGTAGGTAAAGAATCAATATGTAAATCTAAGCATGTGTTCATGCATTTCTTAAAATCTGAGGAGTATTGGAGTATTGTTTTTCATATTGTTTTTCTCACAGATCTGACTCAGGTCATACAACCCCCATGTGTTCTTTCCTGGCCACTCCAAACCTCTCTGAATTCATAGTACCTACTATCTAACCCAGAAATCTCCAACTTCCTCTGTTCATAGGCTCTTAAGTGTCTCCCTTTTTTCTTCATGGTGTCCATTGACCAAAAGACATACCTAATAGTCTTCATCATTTAGTCGTTATGTCCAAACAACTCAATAAATCACATTCTGGCAACTTAGCAGCTGTTTGGATGAAATAGTGCCTGTGAATTAAAAGAAAACAGCTATTTACAATTTTATTCTAATATAATTATAATTACTTACTAATGGATGTATGTGCCTATAGGGCACTGCACAACTTCTCAAATTTAGAAATCAGATTAGACACCACCACCCTCCTTGCCTATTCCACATAGTTTTTTGTACAGTACTTGCATATTTATCACAATAACTGCCAAGAATCCAGCTTTGCAAAGATGTAAGATTAAAGCAATGTAGCATGACCTAATGTCAAAACTATGAACTAATAGTAGCTCACATGGCAGATGATGAGCATTACTGTTTTGTTTTGTTTTTTTATAAAAAAAATATCCCATAGTGCCCCTGTAAATTTACTGTGGTACCCTGGGGTGCCTCATCATACAGTTTTGGGATCTCAGACCTAATCTCTGGCTGCCCAAAATTTGGTCATAAGCCATCAGTGTTGGCATCAGCAAAGAACTCATTCCCAACCCCCCGCCCAGATTACTGAATCAGAATATGCATTTAAAAAAAAAAAAAAGATGGGACTCCTGCGTGGCTCAGCGGTTGAGCATCCGCCTTCAGCCCAGGGCCTAATCCTGGAGACCTGCGAACAAGTCCCACGTCGGGCTCCCTGCATGGAGCCTGCTTCTCTCTCTGCCTGTGTCTCTGCCTCTCTCTCTCTCTCTTTCTCTCTCTCTCTCTCTCTCTGTCTCATAAATAAATAAATGAAATCTTTAAAAAAAAAAAAAAGAAAAAAAGAAAAAAGAATGCGCACTTCAACAAGACGCCTAAGAGATTTGTATGCAGTAAAAGCTTGAGAAGCACAGTTATAAACCATTATTTGTCACCAGATCTTATCCTATGGTTGTGGGATGTCTTCTATTTTGCATATTTTTTAGTTCTTGCACTATTATTTAATCTTTTCTGCACAACCTTCCCAAGCGGACAGTTAGTTGAATGGAGGACAGAGATATCATTATGTTTTTATGCTTTGTGGTTCCCCCAGTGTCCAGCACAGTACGTTGTATGGAGGAAGAGGCTCAAATATCTGCTGAATGACTGGATTCAATCTCTAGGTTTCCCAGACATCCTGGGTAGAGTCCACTTGTGTAGGAAAATTGTTGATAAAGCCAGATCCAATGATACTAATAACATTCTTAGTAGGTTTATTTATTTATTTATTTATTTATTTATTTATTATTATTTTCATTCTTAGTAGGTTTAAAAAGAACATGGCATTTTAAAGATCTTGGGCCTCATATGTTAGTTCTTCAAAAATGGACACATCCCATTATTTGAGTCATGGTGAGGAGAGAATTATATCTTACTATTCAGCTTGATAAGGAATATAGTTATGTTGTAGAGATATGTAGCCCAACACTACAGTGACATGACTATATAAAAATGAAGACTGACTGAGTAAAAGTAGTCAAAAGTTAGGTAGGCTACATTTCCTAAAAACATAATGCACTAAGTATTCCAAAATAATGCTGCCATTTATTAATTGCACTCGTGAATCATTTGAATGCCAAGATCTGCATGTGTGCAAAATGCCATGGAAATTGGATTTAATTCTGTTTGAAACAGCTGTCTCTACTACAGCCAGTCTGAATGTAGCAAGTTCTTGGGAACAAATTTGAGAGAGAAAGAAAGCAGAAAGGAGTCTGCTTTGTCAGAAGGTTCAGGTTTGTCTCAATGCCACGAGGTACTCTCTACTTATTTAACCATTAGAGATATTTCTCCCATCGGACAATCCTTTGCTTCAGTGAGATGAAGCATCATGGTAGCAGAGGCAAGGTCAGTCTGTGATTTCTCTGCAGCCACTCAAGTTGATCTCATACCCGTGAACCACTTTTCTCACCCTAATCAACCGCCTCCTACATGTAGGATGGGAGAGAGGGGAACTCAGATGGGAGCATGGAAGAATGGAATCTTCTAGACAAATAGATAAAAAAAATCATAAACATCCACTCCTTAGCAAGTACTCTTGGCTTAAACTCTGTGACATGTCCCAACTCTCTTTGTCCCATGACCTCCACCACTACCATCATCTCTCAGCTGGATTGCTGCAGCATATCTAGTGCCTTTGCTTCATTCTTACCCATTAATACAGCCCACCTCCACTCAGCACCTTGAGTCATCTCTAAAAACAAAACAAGGCAAAAATGCATCACATACTCACTTGACTAAAACTGTTCAATGGGTCAAATTGCTCATGACTACTAGAATAAAACCTAAACCCCTCCTACAGCCAGCCATACCTTACAGAACCTGGCCACTGGCCACTATTCAGACTTCATTGCATTTCACTTTCCTTGCCATTCACTATGCTCCAGCCACACTGATCACACTTATCCTAGAATAGTCCACTATTTGGGACCTTGCTCTAGCTACTCTTATTGCTTAAAATGCTCTTACCTGAGACCTTGGGGGGAATAACTCTTTCTCATCATTCAGGACTCTGAAAAGAAGCAACCTCATCAGAGAAGTTTTCTTCATACCCGTCCCGTAGAAATAGTTGATCCCAACAACATACATCTCCCTATATATCATTACCCTATTTCATTTTCTTAAATACTTATCCCATCTGAATGGGATCTCCTATTGTTTATTAATTAATATGTCTGCTTTACAAATTATGCTGTCATAAAAATGAATGCTCAAATGGGATCAGGATCTTATCTGTTTTGTTCACTCCCACATTCCTTCAGAAGAACCTGACATAATAGGCACATGCTTGTAAAGTCTTTAGAAATGATTTATTCCTCCTCTCTTGTTTCTAAGAATAATTGAGATCCAGAAAAACCATTGGCTTGTTCTGCATCATATGGGAAGTTAGTGCAAAGCCAAAACTCGGACTCAGTCTTGGAGTTTCTGGGCCACCTCTACTTCTGTTACACCCCCTGGCTGTTCATTCAAAGATAACATAACCTCATCCAAGTAGTTTTAAACAATTGTTCAAAAGAAGTTCAGGTAACTCTGAGTCAGGAATGCCCCATCTTTGGATATGAAAAATGGTCTGTGAAGTTCATCATGCAAACCCTTCTCTGCCAAGACCTCTTTACTTTGCCATACTTCCTTGGGGTATTAACATACAAGTTGGTTTAGACTTCAAGGTGGAAGGCTTTTCTCTTTTTGTTTTTTAGTTTCTTCTTCCATTATTAAAATAAATCTGTTGACGAAATTAACATATCAGATGGAACAACACAACTAGAAATAACTTAGATCTCTGAAGATAATTTATTCATTAGATTAGAACTTTTAAATACAGGCAAAAGAGAAAATAACTATTATTAAAATGTTCCAACCAAATTGCTGCTTATCTTACACTATGCTAATTAGTAACAGCACCCAAAATTCACTCTTCCACAACTATCAGAGAAAATTGGAGATTGGAGAAAAGCTGTGGGAGGGGGGTGAAAGGCAGGGGGTGGGGTGCTACTAGTTATTAGAAAGGCTGAATAATAGCCATTAAGGTTTGAGTTCAAATTCCATCCTTAGGATTTGTGCCCAGATTCTTAATACTTCTTTTCTCTGCCTACCACGCTGAGGACAAATCTTTCATATGTGGATTTAGATTTCAAACAGGATTAAATCCCCTTCTATCTATTTTCTGCACAGCAGACAGAATGATCCTAACAAAGCTCAAGTTCTATTAGGTCATGTTTCCACTTACGACCCTTCCATGACTCCTGTTGCTCTTAGGAGAAAAATGCAAACTCTTTAATGTGAACTACTGGTCCCATTATAGTCGTACACCTGCTATACAAATTTTATCTTTCCCCTCTATTCTCTACCTCAGCCATATTGAATTATAGTCAGTGTTTTGCCTGAGAGCCTTTATAGATGCCTGACCCCTTTGCTGGGATGTACACTTTTCTTTTAAATTTTGGAAGTATTACACAATAGTATATTCTAGGGACTGAATTGTGTCCTCTTCAAATCTATTTATTGAAATTCTAATCCCACAATGTGACTGTATGTGGAAATGAGGCCTTTAGGAGATAATTAAGGTTAAGTGAAGTCATAAGCATATGGTCCTAATCTGATAGGATTAGTGTCCTTCTAAGAAGAGAAACTTGATAACTCACTCTCTTTTCTTCTCTTTCTCTATTTTTCCATATGTGCACAAATAAGTGATCATTGAACATACAGCAAGATAGATGGTGTCTACCTACAAGCTAAGGGAAGCAGCCCCCAAATTAAACCTACCTTGCTGGCATCTTGATCCTGGACTTCTGGTCTCTAGAACTGTGAAAAAAAAGATTTCTGTTGTTTAAGCCTCTCAGTTTGTGTTATGTTTGTTGTTTGCAGCCTGAGTTGACTAATATCTATAGTATTAAAATACAGTGATGTAAAAAAAAAAAAATAGCAACAACAACAATAAGGTACTTTGTGTGTTCCAGGCATTGTGTTAGTCATTTTATATGGATTACCTCACATAATCTTCAAGACAATTCATTGCATAGCTTGTAGCTATTACTGGCTTCATTTTATAGATGAAATAACTGAAGTTCAGAGAGATCATATCTTTCTTTTACAAATGATAGACCTGAAGTCAATAAAGGTTAAGTAACATACACAAGTCACACAGCAGACTTGAGGTGTATCACGGAGCAAGGATTATGACTTGGCTTTATCTGACTTCATGCCCTTTGCATCTAATTGCTACATGACTCAGTGTCTGCCTTAATGAGGATTAAAGCCGTAATGTCCCATGAGGGACTGCTGAATGATTTTGGAATATTTTGCATAGACATATATGTGGTAACTGCCTCAAGTATCTAAAGGATTATAAAAGGACTAGATTTCTTTTCCAAAAACTTAAGCAAGAGCACCTGAATCCATGGCAGGAAGAGTCATAAAATTGCTTTCAGCCCACTGTACCAGAGAATTTTCTAACAGTCCATATACAGAATGGGCTGTCTGGAGACCTGGGTCTCTTTTCATGAGTGGGATCAAGAAGGAACCAGCAATTAATTCAAAGGCAGTATGGAGGTGACCAGACAGCAGATGGTGGTTGAAAACAGATGAACTCTGAGCTTCCATCCAGCTCCAGGAATAAATGGCACTTGGTTTGGACTGTTCATGACCTTATTGTTGGTACAACCATTTGAGTTGGCAAAACACATGGTCCTAAACCAGCCAGACCTGTTTGGTGAAGATACGGTTGCATTTTTCTGCTACTATTATAGCCAGCCTTCCTCTTACTGAATGCCTGAGGGGAGGTACAATGAAGATCCTATTCTTATCTGGGGATGAGTAATTCCACTTGTGGTAAAGGCCCTCCCAGGTCCCCATTCTTACATTCCCCCTTTCCCTCACTTTCTAAAGCCTGACTGCGATGGTGAGATACAACAAGGCTCAGGAGAGGAAAGTTACACTCCCTAGTTTCCATCTCTAATAAGCAAAAGCACAATGACATTATTTTATAAAAGGAAGTGTTATATTTTATTAAAAAAAAAGTTTTAGTTTAAAAACTATTGGGGAAGGGGCACCTGGGTGGCACAGGGGTTGAGCATTGGACTTCAGCTCAGGTCATGATCTCAGGGTCCTGGGATCAAGTCCCACATCGGGCTCCCTGCATGGAGCCTGCTTCTCCCTCTGCCTGTGTCTCTGCCTTTCTCTCGTTTCTCATGTATAAATGAATAGAATCTTTAAAAAAAAAATTATTGGGGAAGAGCAAAGGGAAATAAATATTTTTGGCTTCCTATAGTTCAGTTTGCCAAGTTGGCAGCAGATTTATTTTTTTTCTGCAATTGTTTTACTTTTTCACTGTTTTCCCCACACTTAGTCATACAAACCATCAAGTTCTTATTCTCCCAAGAAGTAACACTGGATGCTTTCTTTTCACTTTAGATTGATCAGTTCAGCTACTTTATATTTCACCTTAAAACAATAAATAAAGGTCTTGAGTGCCTACTCTGAGCCAAGATCTATGCCAGACTTTATGATACATCAGTGAGCAAACCGTGGATTCCACCCTGGAGGAAAGCCTTATGGGACTCTTTGGGTTGCAAAGACAAAAAAGATAATTCATTGACTCACATATTCAAACTCAGAAATGGCTGAAACAACAGGAATCAGAGCCTTGAGCACTTTCAAGATGTTCTCTTCCCATCTATTATCTCAGCTCATTTTCCGTTTTGGCAACTCTTCCTATGAAGTTGATACAAAAACAATCAGAACTCCAAGAACTCAAGGTTCCACCTTCCCGAATTCACTGGCCAAGAGAAGTCTCCTCCACACAGTTGTAGACTTTAAAATCCTGGGAAAGAACTTCACTGGTCCAGCATGGGTCACATGCTGCCAGTCACTGTGGCCACAGGGGCAGGGCCAGCTTCATTTTTTTTTTTTTAAACATCAGCTTTACTAAGGTATAATTGATATACAAAGAACTGCATGTATTTAATGTGTACAGTTTGATGACTTTGGACGTCACCTACCATTTGTATCTCGTATTAGAGTAGAAGGATATGCCAGGGGAGAGAGAGGAATACTTTCTCAAAAAGATGGAGGCACTGGGGATCCCTGAATGGCTCAGTGGTTTGGCGCCTGCCTTTGGCCTAGGGCGCAGTCCTGGAGTCCCGGGATCGAGTCCCACGTAGGGCTCCCGGCATGGAGCCTGCTTCTCCCTCTGCCTGAGTCTCTGCCTCTCTCTCTCTCTTACTCTAAGTGTATCATGAATAAATAAATCTTAAAAAAAAAAAAAAAAAAAAAAGATGGAGGCGCTATTCCCTGAATAAAGATTGGCTACTAAGTGGATGAAAGACCAAAACATACTTTAAGGAGCTTACTAGCTGATAGGAAAGGCAGTCATGCAAGCAAGTAATAACAATGCAATGTTATACATGCTTTAATGGAAGTACGTTCAAGAGTAAGGTGGAGGATCATCAAAGCATGAGAAAGCAATTAATTCTGCCCGGTGGTTTAGGTAAAACTATAACAAGAGGTGACAAGTTCATGGACAAATGAAAAGAGATATGAAAATAGGCTGAAATCAGGTTGTGCTAGGCCTCGTGTACTAAGTTGAGTTTAGACAAACTTCAGTGGGTTACAGGATGGGACTTGAGAATTTTATTCATGGGAGCTGTGTCAAACTGCCCTCACACTGAGACACAAAGGCCCTCCACTGGAACACTACACTTTATGAGCACAGCTCTAGCCCTCTTTTAGACGCACCAATCTTTTCAAGGCAAGGAGTTCACAGTTCACATCCAATGGGATGTGTCCACCCAGAGCCTGTACTCACTCCTACTTCTATATCACAGTCTGGGTGTTCAGGAACTGAAATTCTCTGCTCAAAGTATCCCAAGCCTGCTTTTAGGATTTGGAAGTTGTGCAGGCTTCCATAGATCCATTCTCTAGGCCTTAAAGGTAGTTGTTAGGAATGTGAGAAAGAGCTTAAACATGGAAGCTGGGCTGTTTACAGGTATGTCCGTGAGGCCCTTCATAGTAGGATAGAGCCTTGGGGTAGAAAAGGAGGGGTTTGGGGAATGGGTTGAAAAACCCATTTTAATTCTTGTTTGAGGTCCTGCAAATGTCAGAGGTGGGCCTGAGTTATACACTATCAGGTTAGCCAGAAAACTGTGGGGAATTTTAATGGAAAAGAGTGGAAGCAGAGAGGAGCAAATGATTGAGAGATATTTCTGAAGTAGGCCTTACAGGATTCAATAACCACAGTTAGTGTGAGGCATAAGAACAAAAAAGAATGAATAAAAGCTCCAGTTTGCAGCTTGGGTGATTGTAATGTCATAACAAAATGGACAATAAAGGAAGAGAAACAGGAGTAGAGAATAGATAATATTATGATAAAAATTATTTTCTTGTGTTTTCACTATAAATGTGAATTACTAATGTCCCTTTGGAGAGATAGTAATAATCAATATCCCCTTTGGGGAAGGAAATGATAAAAATCAATAAAATAGAGAAGAGAAAAATAGAGACAATCAATTGAAACCAAAAGCTGATTGAAAAGATCAACAAAATTGGCAAGCTTTTAGCTTAGATTTACCAAGAGAGAAGAAAGAAGACTCAAATAACTAGAATCATAAATGAAAGAGGGAATGTTACTACCAACCTTATAAAATAAAAAGGATTATAAAGGAATACTATGAGCAATTGTATACCAGTAATTAGATAACTCAGATGATATGGACAAATTCCTAGAAAGACACAAAGTCCTGAAGCTGACCTAAGAAGAAATAGACAATCTGAATAGACTGATAACAAGTAAAGAGATTCAATTAATAATCAAAAACTACCCACAAAGGAAATCCCAGGCCCAGATGGCTTCACTGCTGAATTCTCCAAACATTAAAGAATATCGAGTACCAATTCTTTATAAACCTTCACAAAATAAAAAAGGAGAGAACTCTTCTGTTATGGTTTTTTTAATGTGTCAAATTGACTGTGCCACAGGGTGCCCAGATAAACATTATTTCTGTGTGTGTATGTGAGGATGTTTCAGGATGAGATTAGCATTTAAATTGATGGACTCAGTAAAGAGATGGCTCTCCCCAATGTGGGTGGGCATCATTCAACCCTTTGGAGTAGAGAAAAAGGCAGAGAAAGAAGGAATTCATTCCTTCTACTTCCTGCCTATCTACCTCATTATTGATAGAATAAAAAACAAAATCCACATGATTCTTTTAATAAACACAAAATTTGACAAAATCCAACACTTGTTCATTATATAAACACACACACACACACACACACACACACACACACACACACACACATCTAGGAATAGCAAGGAGCTTCCTCAACCTGGCAAAGGGCATCTACAAAAAATCCACAGCTAACATGATACTTAATGATGAAAGATGCTTTCCCCTAAGGTTAGGACTGGACATTTTTCCTCTATGATTAGGAAAAGACAAGGGTGTCCACCCTCACCACCTCTATTCAGTGTGTCCTGGAGGTTCTAGCCTGGGCAATTAAGTAAGAAAAATAAATGATGGCATGATCCTGTGTAAAGGAAATCTTAAATAATTCAATAAAACGATCAGAACTAATAAATGAATTCAATAAGCTTGCAGAATGCAAGATGAATATACAAAATTAAATTATATTTTTATATGCTTTTAACTAACAATCCAGAAATGAGATTAAGAAAACAATATAACTAACAACAGCATCCAAAAAAATAAAATAATTAAGAATAAATTTGACAAAACTATTGCAAAATTAACACTCTGAAAACTACAAAGTATTATTGAAAGAAAAAAAAGATCTAAATAAATGGAAAAGCATCCAATATTCATGAATTGGAAAATTTAACATTGTTAAGATGTCAATGCTCCACAAACTGATCTACAGATCTAACATAATCCCCATCAGAACTCTAGCTGACTTCTTTTTGGAAATCAATAAGCTGATTCTAAAATTCACATGGAATTGCAAGGGATCAAGAATAGCCAAACAATTTTGAAAAAGAACAAAGACAGAAGACTCAAATTTCCCAATTTCAAAACCTACCGCTAAGTCGTGGTAATCAATACAAATTGTAGTAGTAGTACTAGCACAAAGATGTACATATAGACCATGGAAGGGAACTACAAGTCCAAAAATGAACCATTGTCACAGTCAACTCATTTTGGACAATGGTCCCAAAACCATCTAATGGGAAAAGAATAATTTTTTTAAAGGAAAAGCTGAATATCTACATGCAAAAAAAATGAAGTTGGATCCTTACCTCACATGAGGCATAAAATTAAAATGCAACAAAGCCTCAAATAATAGACTAAAACTTTTAGAAGAAAATATTAGGGTAAGTCTTCATGACCTCAGATTTGGCAATGGGTTCTTAGATATGACACTGAAAACACAAGCAATAAAAGAAAAAACACAGATAAATTAGACCTCATCAAAATTTTAAAATTTTGTGCTTCAAAGAATATTATCAAGAAAATGAAAAGACAACCCACAGAATGGGAAAAAAAAATTTGGAAATCAAATACCTGATGAGGGACATGTATCTATATATAAAGAGCTCACACAACTCAATAGGAACAAGACAGATAACCCAAATTAAAAATGGGAAAATGAAAAAAAAAAAGGAAAATGAACTGAATAAATATTTCTCCAAATAAGATGGATATACAAATAGCCAAAAGCATATGCAGATGCTTGGCATCATTAGTCATCAGGGAAATGCAAATCAAGCCTGCAATGAGATACGACTTCACACCATTAGGATTGCTAGAATTAAAGTCAGATAAGAACGAGTGTTGATGAAAATGTGGAGAAACCAGAACCCTCATACACTGCTAGTGGGAATGTAAAATGGTGCAGCCACTTTGGGAAACAGTTGTAAACTTCCCCAAATGGTTAAACATAGATTTAACACAATATCCAGCAATTCCTTTTTTTTTTTTTTAAAGATTTTATTTATTTATTCATGAGAGACACAGAGACAGAGAGAAACAGAAACACAGGCAGAGGGAGAAGCAGGCTCCATGCAGGGAGCCTGACGTGGGACTCGATCCTGGGTCTCCAGGATCACACCCTAGGCCGAAGGCGGCGCTAAACCGCTGAGCCACCCAGGCTGCCCAAGACCCAGCAATTCCACTTGTAGGCATACACATAAGAGAAATGAAAACCTATGTCCCTATAAATTTGTACACAAATATTTGTAGTCAAAAGGCGAAAACACCCCAAACGTCCAACGAATAAATAAATAAACAAAATGTGTTTTGCCATCTACACAATGGAATATTATTCACATATTCATAAGAAGGAATGGAGCACTGACACATGCTACAATAAAGATGAACCCCAAAAACTTTATGCCAGGTGAAAGAAGCTTGACACAACAGACCACATATTACGTGATTTCATCTGGATGAAACGACCAAGTCTAAAAGGACAGAAAGTAGATTAGCAGTTGCTTAGGGCTAGAGGGGATGGAAGGACAGGGAGGTCATTGCTGAAGTGTATAGGATTTCTTTAAAGGTGACAGAACGCTCTAAAATTAACTGTGCTGCGGGTTGCTCCTATCAGTGCATATACTAAAAACCATTCTACTATGTTCTTTAAATGGGTGAAATGTCTGATATGCGGATTAAATCTCAACAGAGCTTTAAAATGTTTTTAAAGGCAGTTTGAGGGAAAGGAAAACAAGCAAAGATGCCAAAGTTGTAAGTTACTCTGCAACCGAGTACACAAATGATATTTAGGTATCAAACTTCACAACTTCTCAAAATTTTAAAAATGAAAGGAGTTCTCTCCAGTCCAACTGCCTAGAGGGAGGTAACCCCCATTCCCTGGCCTCATGTTTCCACGTGGGGACTTCTTGCAGTGTAACATTCCTGGCCTGTCTGAACCCCCTCTCCCAACAGGAGCAATTTACCTGATTGGTGAATTTGAAAATGGAACTGAGCATCCTGTGTCTCGTGTAGCTGGGCCTGCCCACAGAGAGGCATTTAGCAAGCTTCTTGTGCCAGACTTTGCCCCTGCTCTTGTGGCTGGGAGCTGAGTTCTTTCAGTTCAGGGGAGAAGATGTAGAGAAACTAGGTGATGGCACAATGGGGTGGTTTTATTTATTTTTTTATTTTATTATTTTTTTTAATAGGATAGTTTTAAAGCATGTCTGCAAGTTCTTCAACATTCTTCCCATCAAGAGGTGGAGTGTATATCCCCATCTGTTGAACTAGCTGGGATTTCGTGATTGCCTTAATAAGTAGAAAGTTGTAGAAGGGGAGCAGTGTAATTTCGAATTAAAAAAGCCATGTGGCTCTTGTTGGTTTCTCTTAGGACACTCACGTTGGGACGCTTCAGCCACCATGAAAGAAGTCCAGGTACCCGGAGGTGACCATGTGGTGAGAGTGTATGGGAACAGGGGAGAGATGCTGTTCCAGCCTAGGTGCTAGACCTGCGAATGAATGCTCCTGCTCCCTGCCACCACCTGACTCCGACCACATGAGGTACCCTCCTGAAAGTCACTGGGTGGAGTCCAGCCAGTTCCCACATCATGAGCAAATTAGTGGTTAGTATTATTCTAAGTCACTCATTAGGGGTGATTTATTAAATTTCAAAAAAGAAATCTGGAATACACCCATTTTCTATGCCAGTAGAGAATTAAATTTACTAATAATGAAACTTGATCTCCCTTTACCTGACCCCTCTTTCTTATTTCTCAGTAAAAGTTGATTCCAAACTCAGAAGGGAAAATTTGTATTTAGGGGGCTCCTAAACCCTACAACTTTATCTGCCTAATATAAGAATTTCTCTGCCCTTCTCTGTGGCCCTGGATGGGCCTCAGGCCCCTCTGCTTGATTCTCTCTAGTGACTTGAAATGTCCCTGTAAACATTCAACTTAGAATGGCTCTTCCATAAAACATTTTTTTAAAGATTTTATTTATTCATGAGAGACACAGAGAGAGAGGGAGAACATATGAGAGACACAGGCAGAGGGAGAAGCAGGTTCCATGCAGGGAGCCGGACGTGGGACTTGATCCCGGGACTCCAGAATCACGCCCTGGGCCGAAGGCAGGCACTTAACTGCTGAGCTACCCTGGGATCCCCTAAAACATTCTTTCTTCAGTTGATCGAAAACCCCTTAAAGCGGCGCTGAACAAACTATCTTCTACATTCACACCTTTCAAGCCTTTCACGGCAGACATCACCTATTTCTTTAGTTGGTTACCTCTACTTCCTTCAACTTTTCCTCGTCAAACTTGAGTGTACATCAGCTGGAGGACTTCTTACCACATAGGTTCTTAGGCCCCCTCCTCAGGGTTTCCTCTGATTCAGGAGGCCTGGGGTAGGGTGGGCGAATTTGCTTATTTAACAAGCTCCCAAGTGCTGCTGGGGCTGACATCCAGGGCCTGCTCTCTGAGAACCACTGAGCTTGAGAAACCAAATGTCTAGGGTGGTGAAAGAGTCCTCATGCTGGCTGTGCTATGTTCCGATAAAATATAAAGGTCCCCAGTAAAAACCAGGGTCCTTGCCTGTGTCACACAGTTGCCAGGTTCTATAGCCTGACTCCGCAAACAGTCTGGGGTTATGGAGACAGGAAATATGGCTTGAAGAGATTTGTCTGTGGACTTCATCTGAGTGTTAATATCCTCTTTCCAAGTGGCATGAGAATCAAACAGAATAGGATGGCTGAAGACCGTAGCAGAATCCACTAACCCATTTCCTGTTTGTTCCCTTGGCATACTCCTGTGCTTTCTAGGAGCTCTGATAATGCAGAAGTAAAAGCAAGAGGGTGACAGGTACTGCATGCTTTTTGTGTACGTATGGAAGAGGCCACATCCCTGAAAGAGGAGAAGATCCCTCTTCGTGGCTGGGACCATTATTCAGAGCCTCAGCTGCATTTGCAGAAAAGGGTAAGGAGAGCCTTACCTCACAGGTTGCCGTGAGGATTAAGTGAAATTAATATATGCAAAGCTCCTAGAAACAGACTTGGCATGCATTAATTATTATTGCTGCTACTATTATCTCCTCCGTTTTAAAGATGAGGATTGAGACTTAGGAAGTTTGAGGAATATACCCCAAAACCTCACAGCTGGAAACTCGGCAATCCTGCCCCTTAGTCAAACAGAGGGATTGCAATGAGGATGCCCGAATAAAATGTGCAAATCACACCCCTGACACCATGGCCTCCACCTGTGAAAGGCATGGCTCGTGGGTCACAGCACACAGCTCTGCAGAGCCCAGGCGAGGCTTCCGAGGCCTCCTGCAGCCCATGCCGGGGCTTGGCAAGGGCTGCCTGGAAAGAAGCCCAGAGACAGACCTGCTTGACCACACCTGCAGTGGGAACACTGAAGCTGGGGATGCTTCTAGAACGTTATAAAATGAAAGGTCCAAACCCGATAGTAGAAACCTGGAATGGAAGGCTTACGCTACCTACAGATAAGGGAGGAATCCTATAACGTTCCCTCTGGCTCCTTCTGGCTCCTTCTGGCTCCTTCTGGCTCCTTCTGGTTCCTTCTGGCTTCTGTTTCCCTGACTCACTATGGCGATAAAGTCAAAGAAAGGAAAAGCCCTTACTGCCCTTCTACCTTTGGTACAGGCCAATCATTTCTTCGTAATTTTTTTTTTTTAATAATAACTTTGTATTTCAAAAGGCACGCTTCGGTGACTCAATTTTGTCTAAGGCAAACCTCACATAAAATGCTTCCTGATCAGCAGCAGGAGCTCCATTAAAACCAAATAAAAAGGGAAACGTTTTAAGGATCAAAGCAGATGAAACATTACAGAAATGCCACCATCATATTCAAAGGTCCAGTAATTCCGCAGAGCGGATCCCCGATTCTTTGCAATGGTGTTAGAGAAATTAATTGTTTAATCATGATGAAGACGTTGGCTATAAGTAATATTAATTAATATTGCCCTGGGCCTATATTTTATTCTTCTCCCACACTGAGAAGGGGATTATTATGCATCGTGAAAGATGCTCTTCAAAGAGACGTTTTAGCATTCTCCCCACCGCTGCCCCGGCACCAGGCACACAGGCACTGTCTCTCACCCTTATTCCCTGACTTCCCAAGCTCTCAATCGGGTCAAGGCACGCACATGCTCCTCACTGCGTGCCGGGCACCGTTCCAAGCACTTCACACACATTAACTCATTTAATCCTCACCACGATCCAATAATAAGCTTTTACCTGAGAACCAACCTGGGCCCAGGAAGGTCAAACGACTTGTCTGAGGTCACACAACTAGAAAGTGGCACCATCCCATTCCGAGCAGGTGTGATGATGTGGCCTGGAGGGTGTATCATGTGAAGTTGCGTGGTGAAGCTCTGGCTGTCTGCAGAGGGCCTTCCCCCTGGGAGTGAGTTGTACCCAATTGCACACATTATCTCAGATCATCCCTCAGGGACCCTACAAGGAAGGTTCTAGTACTTCTTTCCATTTTACAGTTAATAAGAATCAAGAGGAAAGAGGCTAAGCAACTTGTTATAGCTGCACTGTTAATAGGTACATGAGGGGAATCAGGCCTGGCAGTGGACGCCAGAGCACCCCTATGAGGTAGGCTGTATTGGAGAAACTTCTAGCTCTATTCCTGCTGTGTGTACTTCATCTCGGACATGATTCCCTGTTTCTGGCTTTCCACTGCTACCACTGCTGGTTGGTTATGTGGATCATAAACAGTTTCATTCAAGTATTCCAACATTCACCTCCTGAGTGCACTGCGCAGCTGCTCCCAAGGCGAGTCCAGACACACAAGGAAGTCTGCCTCCCTCTCCGACACCGGGATCAAGGTCCTCACCCAACAGTCAGGCTTTGGTCATGCTCACCACCAGGCACTCTTTGGACCCCATACATCATCAGACCTGCCCAACTAGGACTGGTGTGCCAAGGGACAGACAACTTCCTCGTTGGTTGGTTCTTAACCTAAGAATTTGCATTACCCTGGCGATTAAATTGTCTTGCCTACACACCAGGAACACTCATCTATGACCGAGTCTGGACCAGAGAATGAAACGAAGTTTAATTTTAAGTAAGGAGTAGAGGGAGAAGGCGATAAAACGAAGTGCAACAGAATTATTAGTTTCTCAGCTCTTCAACGTAGTTAGCATTTGGTGGACATAAATGTTCTCTGGAGGTGTTGGAAACCAAAATACTTGAATTCCAGGGGTTTGTGTTAAGGGCTGTCTTAGAGACAGTCTCTCTCTGTCTCTCTGTCTGTCTGTCTCTCCTTGTCTCTCTCTATGAAGCAGCATACCCCCGTTCATTTCCTGATGTGGAGCTCCCAGGAGTTGGAAACAAAATGTTTTCGATGGATGCCCTTTATCTTTGGAATCCCTTCCTTCCTGGACTGGCAGAGACTAAATCTCTTGGCCTTCCACAAAGCCTGTTCCAAGGTTTGTCTTTTTAATTGAGCTTCCGCTTAAAAATGCTTAAGACTATTTGCTTACTACTGACAACACAATGAAACTTGGTCATCAAACAGTGCTAGGCCCTCATTTTTTTTTTCTGACTCTAACAAAAAGATCCAACTCAATGCTCACTTAACTAGTAACTATCCCCCCTGTTGCAATTTTCGATTAAGGATTCTGTTCTCAGCCCCTAGTAAAAGGCTTTATGGTGTGATTTGCTTTGGACTTAATTTTGACTCTCAGAGGAGTGTTTAACCCCTGGTAAGAAGAATGCACAAAGAGAAAGCCTGCAAGAGTGGATTCCAAAGGCCAGGCTAAGTCGAATATGGGCATCAGATGTGAGTTCCAATCTCCAGAGCCTCCAAAACAAATGATAAGGCATAAATTAATTTTACAATATTTTTATGTGAATGAGTTTAAAGTTTTAGGAAGTTTTCCCTAAGTTTATCTTGCACTAAAGAATTAAAATACCATTTCATATGTCCAGGTTTGAGCAAACAAACTGACCTAAGATCATTAAATTTTTAGAAAAAAAGATTATATAAACACAGATTTTCCAAAAGCAACATGTTTGGTAACTAATGAAGTTTATTTTCTCCACTGAAATTCATTTTATTGTGTGTCCCATTGTCCTAGTAAAACTTGAGTGAGAAAGTCAAAATACATGGTGTAATAGGAGGAATATGATATTTTGCTGATCTGGCTGGCTTTCCTTAACTCTTGATTTGCACATTTCCAGAAGGAAATGTTAGCCAGTGTTGGTCACTGCCTATAAAACTAGCCATCCCTTTTCCGAAATCCAATTCTTAAGCAGGACTGGACTTTGTGTTCCCACCATTGGTCATCAGACCGCTATTTCCCGGCACCTGTCAAAACCCAGAGGTGGTTTTTTAAGCCACTAAGGTCACTTGTGGTGATCCCGGGCAGTAGGCAGGAAGACCGTGATGTTTGTCAGTCAGAGTATGCTCTCATCTTGGCTTCTGTGCTCCTGCTTCCTGCCCACTTGCCCTTGAAGGGGTTCCGGTGGAACCATGAGCTAGTGAATACAGCTTCTACAACTCAGATGCTAGCCAGACTCCAGTTCTTGGATTCTCAATGACCTCCGGGCCTCTAGCTGGCTGATTTCCCCGGTCCTCCCTCCCATCCAGGTGTCTGAAATGACAAGTTACTATTTACTTAGCTCCCTTTCCTACTTTCAAGAGAAACCAGTGGGTAAAATTGTGCCAGGTGGTGCTGTTGATAAACAAGTTCTAATATAAGATTTCCTCCTGGAACTCCGGCTCCTTTTCTTCTGGATGATGACTGAGGTGGGAGGAAACTTGGCTCTGCCTTCTAGAGATTTTTCCTTTGATAGCTCATCTCCATGCCTCATAGAGTGACAGGAGAAAGAGAATGGTAAGCTGGCTTTGCAGGAGTCCCTGAGGTGGTTTCATTCACCCTAACCTCACCCAATTTACTGAATCCCTGAGGCCAGGCCACCTCCGCCCCTGAATGGCTGGTCTTAGGATGGTGCCCATATGACTCAGATTCCACCAGCAGTGTTCCTTCATCCACCACAGCCCTATAAATTCTATCTCTTAGATCTTTTGCACATCCCATCAGGATATTTCTTATCTCTGTTCTTGGACATAGGAAGTACTCAACAGATATTTTTGAAAGTTGAATGAACTCTACTTACTGCTTTCCAGCTTTACTAATAGCCCTTTATTCCAGAATTAATGCATCAATCCAGTAACTGGCCATCTTGTTTCTGAGTTCCATGAGAGATAGTAGAGTACACAGGAACTCTACTAGTAGAGTAGATACTCTACTAGTAGAGTAGATAGTAGAGTACACAGGAACCTGAAAAATAAATATCAAAAATATTTAAAATGTGAGGTTGACAAATGTATAAGGTGCCATGGGGGGCACTGCATTGTAAATAAAGACAGTGAAGATATATTTTGCAAGTAAGTGGACATACAGCTTAATTTATTAAAGCATTTGAAGCCAAAAGGTTTAGCAGTTAAGCAATAAATGTGAAAGTCATGTAAATTTTTTCATGAGAGACATCTGCAGGCAGATGTAGGAGGTCTGACTCTGGTTATCTACCACAATGACTGGGGGCTGAGGGAGCTACTTGTCTTTGGTTCTTGGAAACCAGGGCTATTGCCCATTCTAAAACCCACAGGGCAATCTTGCATCAAAAATAACTGCACCCCTCGAAATGTCAATAATGGGCCCCCACTGAGAAACACTGATGATTTTTAATGTTCCTTCAATCGGTCTGGACTCCTAAACTTAAGTGGACTGTAGAGATCTTTAGAGACTCAGAAAAGAACTTGTGAGGGTAAGTAAATATTTGGATTATACAATTTCATAGAAAAAAGTTCAACAAAATGGGTTCACTTCCCTGGAAGACAAAAAAGGTGACCTGAGAAGTGAGTCTATGATGATGATACAGGATTGAGGAGTGGGGGGCAGCTCTGACCAGAAAATTCTCTATCTTCATGAGAGAAGGATGCATTGTCATGCTGGGAGGTCAGGAATTACTTCGGCTTTCTTGGCAACAAGGTTTCTAAGAAAGGAGAATCTATATCAGGTTCCAAAAGGAAAGTGGATACCCAGGTTGGAAGGGTTTGAAGACAAACAGGTTCTCATTGATTTCGGACAGTTCAAGTGGGATCTGGCTTATAGAAGAGGGAAGAACATTTAGGTAACTTCTGAAGTCCTTTCTAGTGCTTCTGTTTCTATGGATACACTTATTAGGTTACTACACGCTACGATTTGCTACCAAATTGACAGACTGGAGAGATGAAGGTGGAGGCACAACTTCCCAACCACCCTCTCCCCCAGTACATCCTGTGCGCCTCACCCTTCAAAGTGAGTGAATCATGAGGCCC